>NC_136712.1:2110566-2326986 GCF_947650265.1 Symphodus melops
GCAGGGAGTGACGGATTAGCCAAGAAAGATCTATTTTTGGAAGTTGTGAATATGTTTAACCTTTTCTAAAACCGCTGATGACCTGGATATACAGACTGCTATCGTGACGACAGACACAAAGCTTGTGTTAGATCTGAACAAAACCCCAACATCACACAAGAACACACATAACCTCATGGCTCAATGCGAAGGCAGAGCAGCAGCGCCCATGTTTTGTTCAAATGTGTGATTTTGTTAATGGAGTCTGGTGGCTCTGAAGAGAGTTTTGGTTATAAAAAAAAAAAGGAGATATTAACTTGACAAAAAGCTATTTTTTGGTTTCTCTAAAGTTGTCGGACACTTAATAATAACACAGTGCATTCGCCTGCAGGGACAATGTTGGAGCTCCTGCAGCAAACTACTTCCTTAACACATGTGTGTCCCAGGTTTGAAGATGCTGGTATCGTCCTTAAGTTTGAGCAAGATGTGCCTCGCTAACTGTTGACTGTGTGTGTGTGTGTGTGTGTGTGTGTGTGTGTGAGCTCCAGTGGTCAGTAAGGTGATCTGAGGGCTACAGTTAAGAACACAAACAGAGATGAAAGCAAAGTGCCGAGTCAACACAACAGCTGCAGACGGCCGCATTGTTTGTGAAGAAAAGCCGACGCTGTTGAATTAAGGCAGGAAAAAAAAAACTCCAAGCATGGCTTAATTACTGTCGCATTATACCAATTATTTTGTCTCCACACCCTTATCTTAATTACTTCAAAAGACCAACTTCAATTAGGACGTGAAAACTGCATCTAGAACTGGCAGTCCAATCCCCAGCTCCCCACGGAGGCAACCACGTCACTCAATTACACACACACACACACTCACACACACACACACACACACACACACGCTGAATCTTACCAACAAATTTGCTGATAATTAATTGACATGCCAGGCATAATATTCAGCATAAATAAATGAGCGTTGTTCTGAAAAAACGAAGATGAAAGCAGAGCAATTAATTCCCTGAATCAGTACAGAGCGAGCCAGAAGTGGTCCGAATGATTTCATGTGTGTGAGATTCCAATGAAATGTCAGCGCTTTATCTCATCAGTGGGATTGAAATGGAACGATGTGCTCTTATTTATTTATTTTTTATTATAAGGGCAAAAAATCAGAGCGATCCAGAGCTCAAAGTGGCGAAACAACCCATGTTTTATATATATATATATATAAAATCTTCAAACTCTCTGAAACTCATCTCAGAATCAGCCACAGTCAAACTCTCCATGTTTCACTCTTAGTTCAGAAACATTTGAGTCACTAATAAGTCCGACTATTCGGATGAGCAAATAGTAGTTAGATATTCATCATGGTTGTGTGAGAGCACCAATGATGTAACAACTGTGTCCGAGCTCCGTCAGACTGATGGGCTGCTCCGTCTCTCAGCTTCCTTCAGACCAGCGACAATCTGTTGACACAGTTTTGTCTCACCTTCTCAAAGACCCTTTAGTGTCCGCTAAGAGCCATCTGAGAGGGGTAAAGTGCAGTGTGTGTGTGTGTGTGTGTGTGTGTGTGGGAGGTGCAGCAGAATGAGGTGATACTGCGGGTGTGTTTGTGAGGAGATGAAAGGTAATGCAGACAGTCGGGTCACGTGTCTGGCTGCATGACGGAGGGCTCCACCGTTCTAAACCTGAGGAGGGGGTGGAGGGTGGGTTACATGTCGGAGGGTCTCCTTTGGTGGGGGGGGTGTAAGGCTGTAAGAGGGGGGGGGGGTGTTCTTGTCCCTGACCCATGTCTAAGTGGCGCTGCAATGTTTACTGTGAGGAAGGAAGCTGTCAACTGTGTTTGCTCCCATCTCAGCAAGACAGAGCAATCCCCCCCCCCCCCCCCCCCCCCCCCCCCCGCTTACATGGAGAGAGACCTTGTGCTGTACATTTCTAGAGCCGGAGAATCAAAAGGAAAAACAGAGAGAGGTGTATTACTCCTCTGACTCCATTTGGTCTGCGTCGGTGCGTCTGGAGGAGAGGGGGGTATGTCGGGCCGGAGCGACGGGCCTCCCCTGCCCGGGCCCGGAGCTGATTGACAGGGCTTTCTACTTGTGGTATAGAGTTTCCCCCCTGGTGTAAAGTCCCTGTGGCTCTCCTCCAAAGGGTGACTGCATTCCTGACCAGGTCATGAACTGACCACCTTTACCGCCGCCACCCCCCACAACCACCGCAAACTACTTAAAAAAAAACCCCTCAAACTGCATGTTTTCTCCCTGAAACTGAGAAAACTGCACGACTGAGTCATGGTGTCCAAGTGTGACTTATTGACCTAAACGGTTTGGGGCAGGTCTGTGCTGGCTCGGGCAAAAAAAAAAAAGCATGCTTGATTTCTGGATCCAATTCAAAACCCAACCCTGTTTAAGTCTTAGTGCAATTCAATAAATACCTCCAAATCACATCCATCTAGATATGTCAAAAGGTCATATTTTCTGTTTCTTATTGCTGGTAAATGTGTTTGTTCATGAGCGCTGTCATCAGTCCTTCCTCGTTCCAATCTTCTCATTTCGGCTGATTTGGAACCACGTTGGACGGTGTTGTATCAGTCAACACTTGGGGAATGAGATTTAGATTAGATTTTGATCACATGACACACTGACACATGAATAAATAAATGCTCCTATTGTTTGAATTTCTCACCCTCGAGCCCAAGTTGATATCACCCTGATGTCAGAGCCATGACATCATCAGGGAAGTCGTCTTTAAAGCTTTTCTATAGCAACAGATGCAAACATCAGCTGTGTTCAGAGGTTGCATTGTCGTCTTCCATGAGTAATAAACTGATGTTGAAGTGAGTAATGAGTGGAGAAACAACAGAGGTCGATTTGTTCCTGTTGGATGTTTTGATTCATATTTATTTCGTTAGCTTTAAATGTGAGGTCATCGAAGACGTTCTCCTCATCCTGCTGGTTTTCATCGTGGAAGCTGTTCAAGTGTTTCATCGACAGTACATGGTGTGTTTAGAAGCAGAATCCCCTATATTACTCCCACTTACATGGCATTGCAGTCCCTATAGACTCATTGTCTTTGTTTGTGTAGCTATTGTTTCGCCCGCGGGTGGGGTGGCGAGGTGGATTAATGCTTCGTTGTTGTTTATTCAGCCTTTTTTTTTTTTTTTTTGCACCCTGGCAATATTTCTGAGCCTATAACCGCTTCATTTCTTCCCAACCCTTCCATACAGTACTACCACACACACACACACACACACTCATGTAGATACACCCCTCGCCCAACCCCAGCACCCTTCAGGGCCCACCTCAGGGACCCGTGGTGTGATGAGCTGCGCCCATGCCTGCCGCCTGTACTCTCAATCTCTATCTCGACCCCAGCAGAAAGCCGGGGAAATTACGCGCCTTTTCCCTGGAATGTGATTAGATTCCTGATGTTGGCAGCCACACATCTCTGTTTTTTAATTGGGTTCCGAGGCGCGACGAGATTAGCCTCGTGACATCATTGATGGTCTGTTCGTGTTTGTGTGCGAGTGTGTGCGCGGGGAGGTTGGTGGTGTCTGCTGATAAGAGATGGTAAGGGGGTGTCAGGGCTTTTTTTTTGGGTGGGTGAATCCCCCCCCCCCCACTCCCCAATGGATGATTCTTACTAATAGGTCTAAGAGTGGTTTATGTTCACATATAGGCACATGTGCATGGATTGGGGGGGGGGATTCATTTGCTTTTGTTTGTTTGTAAGATTGCCATGTTACGGAGCGTTAGCTTTAGTGCATAAATCTGATAAAAGCTGCCTTCACAGAAACAATAGAGCAAACATGTATCATCACATCTGCTATCACTAATCGTGTTCATCTCCTAAATTTGATCAAATCAATACTTGCCAAAAGCCGATACTAGCCTTTTTTAGCCCTTTTATGTTGCACTATTATGAACCAAAATTGCATCTTGTCATTTAAAACCAAGCCTATTATCTTCTCTTGATCACAACATCATCTGCATACACTTGTGTGTTATCCCATCTACTAATGTTGATTGTAATTTTTTCCAGCGACTTACTATCGTCAATCAAATGTTGACTTAAATACAGGCGAGAAAATCCAGCAAATCGAAGATTCTAGCTGGCATAATCCATTCAAATCAGAAGCTGGCTAAACGTTAGCATGTCAGCTTTGAATGGAATCAGTTTACATATCTATTGTCATTGTTGATGACTCCAAGCCAACATGGAGCAGCCTACCACTGGGCATGGGTTTAGAATGGGGGGGGGGGTTTTTTTGGTCCACACTGGCAACAAAGACGTATACATGATCTAGAAAAGGGCGTATCATTCCGATAGTAAATATGGATGTTTGATATGCCCCAAGTGAACTAATATTGGATCTGTATGCAGCCCATCAATGTGTCTTTATCTTCAAATGTGGACGAAACAAAGTGAGATCTCCATAAAACGTGGGGCATTAGTGGCTCGATCATAGTTGGGTATCCTATTATGGTAAATAGATAAATATGATCTAAGTTTTCTTCTTGGCTTTTTTATTCCACCTCTCTCTTGGCGCTCGGACGCTGGACTTGTGATTTTAAATTAAAGGACTCAAATTCAAATTTAAAGAAACGGCAACATCTTCAGAGAATCACACAATTTGTGACGCAATACAAACCCTGATTTGGGTGGTCGGCTTTGTAAATCATATGGTTCATCTATGTAATATTATTTCGACCCACGCAGAAGTCTGCACTCAAACGTTTTCATTCACATTTTTCAACTTGTGTTGTTTCACACAGGAAGCCGAGGTAGAAGTGACAGTATGTGTGACAGGTGCAGTGACCTCCTAATCTTTACATGACCTGCCAGTCTCTGAAACTTTCACACAGTCAGCACTGAAGGTCATGGACATTGTGAGTGGAGTGGGGGGGGCGGGGGGGTCGTGGGTGTAAAGGTCCCCCCCCATTAGCTCGCATCCCCTCCTCCTCGGGCCAGAGAACAATCATCCTGGCGTCTGATACTTCCTGCCCGGCAATAATTACCCCACCTAATTAAAACTTAATTGCTGGCCTCTCCGACCGCCATCTTAAATGAGCAATGGGAGCCGGGGCGGGGGCGTAAGCCTGCTGGGATGTTTGTGTGGACGGCAAATTGGTTTATCCCTATCAGATTCCTCAGTCCCTGGCCCCGTGCACGCTACTGCACCGCTCCACTGCCCAGAAACAGAAAGAAAGGGAGAAGGCTTAATGTGATGGAGGCCAGACAAGGCCTAATGAGATATACTTTTTTCCCCCCCTTTGCTTCTTTAAACCTTACTTTCATTCACAGTTTCGATTAGTTGGCTTAAAGGAGCGGGCCGAGGCCTGTCTGGGCAGGAGGAAGTTTGCTGTATGGGAGGAGAATAAAGGTTTTCGGGGGGTGGTGGGGGGGTGATGGGGAAAGGAAGACGGAGAGATAAGGAAGTTAGGATTCATGGCCCCGCTGCAAAATCATCAGGGGTAAATGAAAGAGGAAATGCTGCGTTAATCGCTATGGTTTCTCATAATTGTTACGATTAAATTTCATAATTGACTAATGGCCAGCTGCGGCTTACATTACACGCAGGATAAATACATCACATTAAACATGCAAGCTGAGAGGAGATGAGTGGAGATGGATGGATAGATAGGACAGGAAGGATGGACCGGTAGATTGATGGACTCTTAGCTTTCACCCGTTCTTCAACACAACAGAGGAAATATGGCCTTTCTGTCTATTGTTCAGAATTTTTGAAGCTGGGTTGTTTTTATAAGTTTGATTTTTAACCCAGCTTTGATCATGGTTAGCAATGTAGCAATTTAGCTCCTTAAACAAATGCAATATCAGCTATTTTTTTAAAAATTCTCCCATACACAAGTTTCCTGCATCTTCGTATATCAGCTGTTTCTGTGCTTCATTTTCTTTATTCAAACCAGATGCATGCTTGCACTTTTTCCCAACTTTTGAGGGTTTTCCCGGTCACAACAGCGACGACTTCCTCAGGATCTGTTGATTGCTAAAGATGTTGCCGTGCTGCACAATAAAAACAACATGATTCCAGCACCGAGGTCGACTCTGCTGAAAGATGCAACAACGGGGAAAACGTGCACGCTTGATGGCACCACACCTGCAAGTAAAACTGGCATTGTTGTATTCATTCTTCTGAATTCTTTTACTGGAAGGAAATAGCTATTTGCCACAGGTAAAATGATATTTAAAGTCTTTATTCTGTGTTTTTCTAATTATTAAGACTCAAACCATGTAGTCAAACTCCTCGGTATTATTTTCTTTCTGTATAAGAGAAAGAAACCCGTTTGACATTTGAGTTTCTGTCCGTTGCTGAATTGCAGCAGCACTGCAGAGTACTGCTCGGATGTAGAGGGTTAAAGGCCTGGGAGCGCTGAACGCCACATGGTTGAAGAGCTCGAGGGAGTTTTGGCGAGAGCAACAAAGGTAAAAAGGTATGAGAGAGATGGAGAGAAGTGGGGGGAAAAAAAAAATTGGTGTGGAGATATAGGAAGCGATGAAAAGGTGTTGGAGAGAAAAAGATGGCGATGTGGAGAGGAGAGGAAAGCTGGATTCAGGGCCTCCGGGTGGTATTAGGCTGGGTGCCAGGCAGTGTGTTATCCCATGTGTGTGCTTCCTATGAACTCCCATTTTTCTGAACCTCATCTCCCGCTCCCTCCATCCTTCACTCCTTGAACTCTCTCTCTCCGCTTTCGCCCGCCTTTCTTCATCTCCCGAACGCAAGCGAGAGGCGGTTGCGATGAGCAGATAGCAGGGGGGCCGACGGAAGACGGAGGAGGTGGAGGTGTGGAGGGAGAGAGAGAGAAAGTTGGAGGGTGATTAGAGAGAGATGACAGGTGACATCCATAAAGGGATTACGGAGCAGGGCCTCAAAGACAGGGCCCTAATCCTGGCTTTGTACAGGCGCAGATAAACAGCTCCACTGATGGCTTGCTCTCTTAAAAAGTGAACATGAGCTACACAAATAACTTCCTAATTCCCCCTTTGTAGAAGTGAGTGCACGCTACAACACAAATAAGTTCCCTAATTCTTCCTTTGTACCAGCGAGCCCTGAGAAGCACAAAATAACTTGCTCTCGAGGTGTTTGTGAACAGGATGCTCTGTGAGAGGCGCGAGGGGCCCACACTGTGCAGATATGTGTGATTGTACTCTGGAGCATGTTGTTCAAAGACTTACACGCTTGTGTTCAACAGCAAAGCTTTGGGATGAGAACTAAGAGGAAATGTACTTATTTTCTAGTGTTTGGAAACACACACACACACACACACACACACACACATAGGGTTGTCGGTTTGTGGTCTAATTAAGCGCTACCTTAAAAACAGGGAGGGAGACAAACACGCACACACACACACACACACACACACACACACACACACACACACACACACACACCACACACACCTGTGCTGCACAGACAGGAAAGACCACCAACTGAAAG
The DNA here is from genome assembly GCF_947650265.1 of Symphodus melops. Classification (NCBI taxonomy): domain Eukaryota; kingdom Metazoa; phylum Chordata; class Actinopteri; order Labriformes; family Labridae; genus Symphodus; species Symphodus melops. Next base: position 2,118,001 of record NC_136712.1, read on the forward strand.
TCTGGTTTCCCATATGGGAGTGCGTGTGAGTGTGTGTTCTTGTAGGCGGACCGTCAATATTTGTGCACACACTCTTCATTTCCAACAGTCTATGATAATACATGTTTATAGTGACATACGGGGCATATTCTGGGATCTCATGCTATGTTTTAATTTCAGGCTGTAATTTTACAGATTTTGGGTTTAAATGTCCAAAGGATACAAAAAAAAATTTAAAAAAACATTTCCCCGGTAGATTGCTAAAGCCTGCAGCCAGGAAAATTGGCTGCAATGTTCTCGTCTTCAAATACAAATGAACGTTGATGCACTTACTTTGAACACACAGTAGCTTAGCGTTGGTGAACTCAGTGGTGAAACTCTTTTGAATTTCCCCTCGCGGACGAATAAAGTTGTTTGGATTTGAATTGAATTTGAGTTTGTGATGCGGTCGACAGTCGTCCCCCTGCGGACGGCCCCGGGTTTGAATCCGAACTGTCGCTCCTCTCCTGCATGTCAGTCCCTACGGCCCATCCGTGGATCAGATGACACATTTCGTAACCATATATGTCACATGTGTAACTTTGCATTGTTATTTAAGGAGTACAAGCAGCCGTCTCCATCCTTATTCAAGACACCGACACGTCATATTTTAACACATGCTTCTCTGTTTGACCCGCACCGTGCATATGTACTTTACAGTGAGACCATTTTTTGGTTAACAGATATGATATCGCTTTGATTACAGAGACATATTAGACTGTCTTTGAGAGCCGCGGCTCCCCCTCTGGCCTTCTCTTCCTTCCTTTTTTTTTTTTTTTAAATATGCACGGTCAAATCTCTATCTGCTATTTCACACTTTGCCTTTCATCACCCCTCCATTACCTGGTAATGAATAGATCCGTGCTCTTTCTTCCCCCCCCCCCTTCACCTCGTATCTGTTAACTTCATGCTAATTTTTGACTGTCTGACACATCAGCTGTGACTTTGTGAGGTATGAAAGTGAAGCAGAGCGGGAGCGGCGGTCGAACTAATGACTTCATTTTCTCTTTCATGGGGTATTCGGAGCGTGTGTGCGGCGGGATTCCTCCCCTGGAGCAGCGACTTCTTGCCACAGATACTCGATATGAAAGCTGTGATGTGAGGGACTGATGCAGAAACAGGTCAAGCATTGATTGGACACCTTTTCTTTTTTTTTCTTCAGGATTGTCAAACGAGAAGTTGAGGGTGGGTGTGACCAGGGAATAAGAAGCGGGAAAAATAGCGGCTATAAACAAACAAACACAAACATTTTGGTGTTTCACACTTGTGCACACACACACACACACACACACACACACACACACACACACCTCAGCCCCCCTCTAATAATCCGCTAATCCTGTTTATCATCAGCCAGCTCGTCTCCGTGCGAGCGATACATGAGAGAAATCACACTCACAAACACACTCCAATGTGCAGAGCGGAGATACAGTATAAATACACACATCTCTATTTCTTGATTTCTTCCTCAATCTTCACTGCCTTCCTTTTTTTTTTTTTTTTTAAATAAATGTATTACCGTTTTCCCTCTACGCTCTGTTATGAATCGGCTACGCAGTTACACATCACAATCCCACATCAATGCCCGGCCTCTCAGAAAAAACGAGTGTTTGCGTCTTGCATGTGTGTCTGAAGAGTTTCCCTAAGCCTCACACTTCTTCTTCTTCTTCTCCTTCTTCTTCTTCACTCCTCTCTTCGCTTGTTTTTTTCAACTCTACATTCCCCTTAAAATGGAGATATTTCCTCCTGAGATATTGTGAGAAAATTTAGCCCTAAACTACGCCTGAACTTCTTCTTCCTTCCAGAAAAAAAAAAAGAAGCACATATCCCAGCTTTAAAAAAAGAAATATAAGGTATAATCACAGATGATCCTGCCTCTGCTACCTAAGAAGGGAATAAATCTATATTTGTATATTTCTCTTTTGGGATGCTGATTCTAAGTACGAGCTAAGTAACTTGTAAATATAGCCCTAATCGCCGTTTCTCATTTCATAAGGTAATCTCTGCTGCTTAAAGGGTCATTGGAGGAATTTATATTTGGCTGTGGAGAAGCACAGAGCAGGTTTACTCAAGCTTTGTATTGTGTCTTTTTTTTTTTTTTTTTTTTTTTGCATGGTGTATCTTTCACAGAAGAAGAAGATGGGAGAGGACAGGGATACGCCTTCGTCTCACACAAGCAGAGAGCAGCTCGAGACGCTTTGATTCTGTTTTAACTGCAACTCTGCAAGCTCGGAAAAAGAAAAGTTAAGAACCGACAAAGTTATTGAAGCTTTTTCCTTAACGTGACGTGTGAGACATCGCCCTCGTGACTGTGGTTGGAGGGTAAGGTGCTCTGGCTGTTGTCTGAAAGCTGCAGGACACCGTCACTGTTTCAATCACACCCAGTCTCCCACGATTTACACATCTGCACTCGGCCCCGCCCCTCTAATTAATGTGAGTGACGGCTTGGCAGCAGGTGAGCTGTTTAGTCGCTTATCTGTCGCCGCCATCAACACCGACTTCATGACAAATTAGATCCATAATCTGACCCGGATAGATGCAGAGTACTTTCATTTCCAGGAGATGAGCAGAATCCGCCTGAATTGTTTAGTTGTGATGTGTTTTCTCTTTAAACCTTGAGCACTTTGATGTCAGTCCGAGTGCGGTTTGGAGGCCGGGGAGGCCTCAGAGGTCTGCTCACTTAAGGCTTACAGCTTTAAAACAGCGGGGGGGGGAGCGTTCCATTTCCTGAGTCCAGGAAGCCGCACTTTTAGGGAAGCTGTGTGGGTTCAGTTTCTCTCATTTCCTCCTCTGACACCGCTCCTGGTTGGAGTGCAGGAATGCAGCCGGGGAAGCACCTCTGCGGCATCCTGTGGACGTTTCCTGACTCTGAGAAGTAAGACATTGACACAGCAGAGTGGGATTGATTCACTTATTGAAGTGAGGAGGCAAAGTGCTTCACAATCAGCTTGTGTACTCAGTCGCAATTATGCTTCTGAGATACTTTCTGAACTTTAATAAGTGAAAAAAGAGAAGGCAATACGGTGTTAAATACAGCACATGGACCATCTAAGCTGACATAACCCTATTATACACACATACACGGACTGTCACATACACATTCAGGGACACACACACACAGTAATTTCCTCAGATGGCCTGTAATCTTGCAGGCCTCCATCTCGGCGGCTTAGCCCAGTGGACTGGGGCGGCCGCTGCCAGCTTTCTACCCAGGGCGGGGGGCCCGAAGGGGGGGGTTACAGGGGAGCCGCGGGGCCTGGAGGAGCCCCACATGGATTGTATTTGGGAGCCTGAGGCATGAAATGGAATAGGTTTAATCTGTTATCACCTGCAGGGGAGCGGCAGGGCCAGCCTCTGACAGATATAACGGCTGAGGTGGTGGTGGGGATGTAAAGGGGGGGGGGGGGGTGTCACAGTCCTCAGTCCCCGCTGGTAAATGAAATATCAGCCACTACAGGCAGAGAGTGATATTAGTTTAATTTCTGTGAAGCTCACCTCTTCTGCCTGTCTGTGTCACTCCTTCACTTCAGTCTGAACTGTCCACTTCAGCTTTGCTTCATGAATGTTTATTTGTTTTGGGGGGGGGGGGGGGGGGTTTGGGGGGGGGGGGTAACTTCGCCATCAAATTACTAATAAATTCAACACTTTCTTATTTCAGCTTCTTTTTGCCTTTGAATTTATTTTTAAGATTGATCTTTGAGCTTTCAGAGCCTCTAACTAAAGTCAAAGAGGATGTGTGGGGAATGACAAAAGAGCTACAGGTTGGATCTGAACCTGGCTGTAGCCTCTGTACATGGGCCAAGCATACTCACCGCTCGGCCACCGGTGCCGCTTATCTCCACCTTTTTACTTTTATTTTATTGTAGTTATCAAGGGTATGTGGATTTTTGTAACGCAATCAGCTGTTTGTTTTTTTAATGAAGTGCTCTGCCTACAACAGACTCAAGAAAACAGGTGACGATTAACTCGTAGTAGTTTGACGACGGTGCAATCGCAAACCACAACTTCCTGCGAAGGAGAGAGAGAGAGAGAGATCTGGTTCGACACTCGGGGGGTGTTGGAGAGGGTTGAGGGGAGGCATCTTGTCTTTTCTTTTTTCTTTTTAAAGCCGCTGTCACACTCCTTGAAGTGGCTCAGGGTGCCTGCTACTGTACTGAGAAGAAGAAGACGGCATGAAGGGTCGGAGTGGGTGAAGGTTACGAGCGAGAACGTGTCGGGGAAATGTTGGCATGAAACAAAACAAACCTGAAACAGAGACAGCTTCACGTTAATCTCTCTGTGAGTCACTTTGGGATAAAATAATTCTTTAGGATTTCACTCCTCTCTCTCTCTCTCTTTCCTCGTCGAGACAATAAACCACATCCCCTTTCATAACATGCTCCTGCTTCATATCTACATCGAAGGTAATGCTGTGGTGTGTTTGTGTGTTTTGGAAAAATTGCGTGGCAGTTTTTAAACTGGAAGTGGTGTATTCACTCCTTTTTTCACGAGGCAAGTCTTTTTTCTTCTTTTTTCTCTTCGGTTTAAGCTGACATAGCTCTAAAAATAGGTGTGGTTGGGAGGTTGATATTCTCACCTACGCTATTTACTTTCACACATACACACACTTCCACACACAAGGATACAGTGCATTCAAACTGCTCCACTTTTTGCCACCAACCCACGCGACTCACACACACACACACACACACGCACACACAGATGTGGCACACAACACACTAAATATTCCATTTCACACATTTTTACCCGAGTTTATTGTTGCTGAGTTTCAGCAGGCAGCATTTTTTAAACACTCCTGACACGACACCGCCAAAAAAAGTCAGTTTCTCACTCCAGTCATGGTGAAAAATTCACTCTGGCTGCTAACAGCTCGCTCAAAACTGTAGTCAAAAAAGTACATATGGTATGTGCTGTCAAGAGGAAGCGGTGGTCAACCAGAGCTGAGCAGGTGTGAATAAGCCCCCAAAACATACTCAAACACACACACACACACACACACACCACTACTCCAAGTGTCACTGTGATATATCTTAAACCTGTGGCAATTGGCTGAGAATAAAAAAGGAGTCAAAGTTCAGAGCCTCCGAATAAATCAGAGTCCAAATAAAACTTTGTAAGTACAAACCGCACAAAGGCTACATCGTCAAAGTTAAGTTCAGTTTTATCCACCTTTGTCCGATGTAACAAATCAAATCTAAATCTAAAGCCATGTACATCAGAGAGATAGAACAACAAAAGCAAGGATCAAGAGAGGAAGAGACAAACAAACAGCTTTAAGTCTGATCGGACACACCGGCGCTGACAGGAAGTAAAGCAAAGCATACTGTATGTATCATATCGTGTCCTATCAGTCTGCAGTGAAGCGGTGAAATAATCAAACTTGGATGGGTGCTTTCCCCACATTCATCACATTTGCAAACACAGAAAACATCCAGTAAGGCTTCCTGTCCTTTCCTGTCCAACATCTCATCACTGTGAATCAATGTGTACAAGATGCTAATTTAGCGTACTTCTGAAGCTGCTGTTAATTTTCCTTCCCGGAGGCATTGCCCGCTCTAATGAAGGCGAAAGGCAGACGTAGCAGAAAGAAACTACGTCTTCGCATGGCGGCGCAGCGAAGCTTTCAGAGCGGGGGCCTTTCCTCCGCTTGCATCACCACAAAGCTATGCGGCGACAGCACAGCAGGCTCACTATTGTGATTACAATCAAGCATCCCCAGACAACTATCACAACCGACTAATTACAGGATTAGGTGATCAAACAAGGCTCCTCCAACACAGGCCCCAGCCGCGCTGCGTATTTTGGCATGTGTCACTGTGTACCTTTCAGTCACTCTGAGGGAAGTGCAAACAGTAGCAGATTCTGGGGAAAATACACAGAAAGATAGAATCAACTCTGCTGTGAGTTTCTTCCTGTAGGACAGCTTCCACAGTTGCCGCCTTTAGTTAACAACTTTTTTTTGTTTGTTAGCTCAGCATTGTTTCCTGGGTACGACAGTAATATGTCACGCGGTTGTGATGACATATCTTCCTGAACGGCTGTTCAACACGTCGCAAATGAACCATGCAGACCAGTACAGGTAAAGAGGACAGAAAAGGGGGAGAGGGGTTTAGGTAATGGGGGGGGGCAGGTTTGGTCCGATACTGTATGACACACTGCATCTGGGTAAATGGGGGGACTAGAGTTACACTAGCATGATGCCGTATCAACTCTCTCGCTTTATCTCCATGCAGATCGAATGAGGAAACCCCGACCAAGAGCAACAAGATTAGTCAGTAATCAGATGTGATGTGATACTCTGAGCAGTCCGCCGAGGAGCCAGAAAGCAGACAGGTTGTTTGAATAGAGTCAAGAATGCAGGAGCAGGTGGATCGACTGTAACCTGCAGCCACACGGAAACACAAACTTGCCTCTCTGGAGGGAGAACGAGTCAAACAGTTTTGTGTTTGTACAAATGAAAAGTCTTTATGACAGTGCCTCCTGTAAGGATTTAGATGTAGTTTAAATATCCTGTAAATATCAACTATTCCTGACTTAAACAGGCGAGTGTTAGTTTTCTATGGCAATGAATATTTAAAATAATCGATAGATAGTAGATTGATTGATTAGTTGGTAGATTAGATGGCCTTTTAATTTAAATTAAACTTTTCATGTACTATTTCAAATATAAATTACCACTGAAACCTACATTTTGAAAGTGCATTTCAGTATTGTGGCATATTCCGGAAGAGTCTGATGACTTCTGGTGTTTTCTTGTATATTCACTAAAAAATATTCCCTGAGCATGAGTCTACACACGTCTGATTATGTCGACTAAGTGCTTGAAACAAATGAACATGCGCGGTGTTCGGCCAAAACAACACTTATCTACCTTGTATCTTGTTTCTTGTGTGTAGTTCCTGCAGTTACTTCTCCATTCTTTAAAAAGCTAAACACTGTGTCACCACTTCCTTGATGCTGGAGTGAGTGACTAATGTCCCCGTACTCTGGCAGGACATCATGACGCAGTGTACTTAACAGACTGGTTCATGACAATCAACACAGTGCTGATCTGACCCAAAGACAGACACTGAGGCCCGGCGGGGTAATGGATGGAAAACATGCTAATATGTTTCAGCATCCTTGCATGTGTGTGTGTGTGTGTGTGTGTGTGTGTGTGTGTGTGTGTGTGACAGCTCAGCTCGTATGGGGGAAAAGGCTGCTGACGAGTCTCAGTCTCAGCAACTCTGTTTGGAGTGTAAACATGTCAGAAAGTGTGAGAAAGCTTTGTGTGCGGGACGCTGACAAGCTCCTTTTGTTATGGTTCTCAGGGTAATAATAGCTGATGATGAACCGGGTTAATTTCAGCCGGTTTGCGGGTGTGCAAGGTGGGGGTGAAGGTGTGAAATGGCTAAACTGGTTTACCTTTTCCGTTAAATTAACAAGTCTGAATTGCTGTTTTGAGTGTTTCACTTCTTTAGTTACTGCTTTCCTAGCCCAGCTGCGTTCACTCAACATGATGCAAAGACATTTGAAGGCATTTGATTGGTGTAAAGTAAGCTAATGACAGTGGAGGTCAAGAGGTTATTAAATCCAAACATTCTGGTGCTAAACTGTGAAGTTCTATTGATTATGTGTGTTGGACAGAATTTTTAGAAGCATAGAAACGAGCACGCTGCAAAGAACCGAGTCTTCTAATGCTAGCACGGCTAGCATCTGTGGTATGCTAGAAGGCAGCAGCAGGTAGCTAGATGAAGTTTAAGGAGCAATCTAAGCTGGCTGCTGTGTAACCTTAGTGAAGGTTCATTCAGCTGTGGAGGTGAAGTCAGAGTCCGCTCCGTGCCTCGGATGGAAGTGTGGAAGGACCCCGTGTGAGAAAGGCCCCGTGGTTTTCAAACTACTGGGGCGACGACTCAGAAGTCTTTGTGATCCTTTCAAAGGAACAAGACCGACTTCCACTTTACTAAAATCAATCAGTATTTCCACATAATCCATCGTCAGACTTAGAGAGAGCGTGCTGATGCGCTCTTAAGTCTGAAATGCAATCATTGCATTCAAGGAAATTTAGAAATAAACACTCAGAATTCCCTGAAAGCAACACCGACTGATAAGGCGTCACTCTGCAGCCCTGCCCCTCCGTATAAAACCCATCAAACCTCTAAAGCTTTCACGACATATAATTAGAGAGTGACAAAATCTCATTATGTCATGGTACATTACTAAACCTCGTTAGCCCATTAGCTCCTAGCGGCCGCAGTGATTAGTCACAGAAGGCCCCGCCCTTTCCTCTACGCCCACTCACTCGGAAAAGGAAGCAGGAAGCCGCTCGCATGTCAGTCATCCCCAGACAGGAAGTGCCTGGGAGATGGCTACCCTTTAATGCTGCAATTATTGTTAAGTATTGTTTGGATTGATAATCACGCTCATTACGCAGAGATGGAGGAGGGAAGAGGAAGGAAGTGGGAAGCTCTTAGGGCTACATGGTTTGTTTCTGTGGAGGGCTGATGGATGACGGTAAAAGGGAGGGAAGTGTGGAGCTCCGGAGGGATGTGTTGCCGCTTGGGTTCATGGGAAAGCTTGTTTGTTTGAAGAGTTTGCATTTGATCTGGGTTTCTCAGAGTGATTATCAGGGCTGGTTCTTCCAGGGAGACGAGAGATTAACACAAGCTAGAGGTCAGGATCGGACAACACTCAGGACGACCGTATGTTCTTAGAAGAACTGGAATATTTAAGTGTAAATGTTGGGACATTTGCAGGAGCAGGGGATTGAACCCCCAACCTATACAGGTTGAGAGATGACCAACTCTACCACAGCCGGCCCACTTATTAAAGGGTCATGAGTCTGAATCTTACATAGCGGAAGAAAACAAGTTGTTTTGTTGAAGTTGAATTTAAATAATAAAAAAATAAAAAAAGCCGAGGTGTTAAAAGAAAAGCAGCCATAAAAGTAAACAGACAAGAAATAAAATGTAATGAGGTGCTAATAAAACCATGGAGAGCAGACATCAAAATAATAACAGAGTGAGAGCTCACAAATCAAACTGGAAGAGCTGCTTGCTCTGCCAACTTTCTGTGCGCGTTGAAGAAAAACAGCCGTGTGGGAAGCCAGCGTACGTATCACACTGGCATATCAATCACCTGCTCTGTAAAACCATGGAGGAGTCACAGCTGGGTATTCATTTTTAAAACAGGGCAGCAACCCCCTCCCCCCCCCCCCCAAAAAAAAAAAACCCTCACAGAGCCGAGTATTAAAATCATTCAGGCAGCGTTCAGCGTCACAACATGTAGGACTCAGAAAACCTGTAATTAGAGAATCTGTCAGCCGGCAAATATCGTTTACTTGAAGCTCAGTGTGGTGGAGAAGCTGCCAAGTACAATTAGTTAGGAGTTAGGAGTGTCACTGATTATCTCTTCTTCTATTTCTTCTTCTTCTCCTTAATCTCCTTCTACTACTTTTTTTCTTCTTCTCTTTCTTCTTCTTTCTGTTCTCCTCTTTTCTTTCTCCTCACACAAGTGGAGTGGCACTGATTATCTCTTCTTCTGGTTCTTCGTTTACTCCTTCTCCTTCCTGTCCTCCTTCGTCTTCTTCATCCTTTTCTCGCCTTTTTCACCTACTTTTTTCTTCTTCTCCTACTTCTTTTGTTTCCATCTTTCAAATTGTTTGTATTCCTCCTCCTGGTGCTCTTCTCTCTCCTACTTTTTCTTCTTCTGTCTCGTTTTTGTCAGGTCCAACAATGCAACAAAATTAAAGTGCAAAATTTGCAATTTAGCTGACTCACACTGTGTAGCGTCACACACACACACACACACACACACACACACACACACACACACACACACACACACACGGGTCCTCCACGTGTTGGGCTTTAAAACAACAAAGAGGAGACATTAACCTCTGACCTCTGCTCTAATCCTGAGTTACTGTTCCTCACATTGTTTCCTCAGTGTGTCTCTTCTTAACGGCTCCTTCTGTGGTCGCCCACAGTGGCAACTTAACGTCAAATAAAACGGACATTTCTCTCTCTTTTACAACCTAACCTCCTTTATGAGCAGAAGAGTCCTGACCAAACAGTGATGTGACTTTATTTTTCTTTTTTTTCTTTTTTTTTCATTCTTGTGAATTCTCCGGTATTTCACTCGAAGACTCGAGTGTTTAGAGATGGGTGAATGAGACATAAGAATGTCTTTGATAAACACACACACACACACACACATACACACACACTGCCCCCGAGGTGAATGAGCTTATTAGGCACACACACACACACACACGCAGTGCTCTGGGTGATGACAGGGGTACGTTGGCCCCCTGGGGACACTCCATTCACTCACACACACGTTTATGGTCTTTCGCTGCATTAGCATTGCTAAAGCTCTGACTGAGCAGTTTGTTTAGTCCTGCTGGGAGCCTCCAGTCCTCCCGCTAACCAGCCCGACCTGCTCGGCTCGAGGTGTCGCTGTGTTTGTGGACGTTACAGGTCGCTCCACCTGGGCCTCTGTGATTTCTAAAAGGGCCGAAGTCTTTGAACCAATCAGGCGTCAGATCGATACTGCCACGCCTGCTATTCAATCGGTTCCTTTTCCTCTCGTTTCATTTTCATTGCTTCTTCTTCTTCTTTCTTGTCTCTTTCCATCTTTTTCTTTTCTTCTTTTGCTCAGTCATTTCATTTTTCTTTCCTTCTTTTTTCTTGCTGTTCGAAGTTTTATAGAACTATTTTTCTTCCAAAGCGTCGAAGATAATGACATTTTGTCAGGATATTTATATACACATTAATTCTCTCTATCAAATAGCATCCTACATTAATAATCCCAGAATTAGCTCTAAAGCTACATTGACTGACAGGTACGAACAAAAAATATCAAACTTAATGTACAGGAAAGTCGACTGATCATGATACTAAAGAACTCACCGGCAGTTCGACAAACACATCAGACACAGTTGTTACCATGAAGGTCTTTTATTATTATTATTTTATTCACTGCGACTCCAAACCATATTTGAATTTGATTATCGGTAAAAACCAGAAAAAAAAAAAAAAAAAGATTCGCTCTGTTCCTTCATCCTGACCCTGATTCTTGTTTCTCACTAAACCCTTCAAAAAGATAAGAATCTGTTTGTTTCTCAGCATACAGCGCCGACTCAACAGGTCAACAAGTCAATCTGCCGAACAATGGATCTGTAATCAAACTACAGGGGCTACATTAACATTATGACAGTGCGTTAGTCTCCCTCTGTCGGCTTTGACGGCTCTGTATGGCCTGATGTTTGGCGTCGGAGGGCCCCCTGCTCAGACGCAGCCGCAGAAAACAAATAACCAATTTAGTTTTATTGTGCCGCTGGAGGTCCACTCGACCCCGGACACAGATGAGGGAGCTGAGCGACACAGGAACACAGGAGGAGGTAAATGACACTCAATTACGCTCAATACAGTCAACACAAACGGAGCCAAAAACCTGCTAATACAGGCAGCAGGGGGGGGGGGCGTTTAACACGACTGATACCTATAATCACTTTTCATCCGATTTATTTATGACATTAAGAAGATTCTCAAAGACATCAGGGAATCAAAGTGAGTTTTGATCGCTTTGTCCCCCCCCCCCATCACACTGTTGCTCAAATGTATTCAGATTGAAGGAGAAACGTCACAGGAGTGTAAAAGGGCCGGACTGTATCTGCACGCTACTGACACCAGCTGTTTTTCACACTCAACGAGTCAGACTCATTTCACACTTTCCAAAACTAAAGAAAAAGTTGACTTCCAGCGGCTTGTCAGTGCACAGATTGTTCTTGTTGCTGTATTTAACTGGGTGTGAACTTTTGTAACCCTCAAAAAAATGACTGCAAAGGTGCATTTTTAAAGGTTTAACTTGACCACACGGATATCTTTTTTTTTTTTTTTTGCATGTTTCAATAAAACAGAATACAGTTGCAGAGGAAGTACGCCTGACATATCTTCACCTTCAGTAACGCCGCTTCTTCACATATCGACACACAGTAAACGGGTGTAATCCCGTTAAACACACACTCTAACAAGGCCATAAACGCCTCAACAGGCGGGCCCCAGAACGCACGCACACTTCAAGGCGAGCACGCACGCCAGGCCGTAAATGTCCGGTCGCGGTGCCTGCTGCTGTGCTGTCTGCCGTGACAGCCGTTAGTGTTAGCCGTAAAGGTTTCCAATCAGAGTGACCTCTACAGTACAGGATCCGGCTGAATGAGGAGGGCTGTAAAATCTGTCATCAGCACTGTAAGAGCGGGCAGGATTGGCCCCATAAACCACACGAGGGGTCCCTATCAGACACGGTGGAGCTGGGTGGGACAGATGGAGTGCAGAGATGGGATAGGTAAGGATGGGTGTTTGTAATTAAAGCAGGAGTCAGGACTCTGAGGAGACCAACAGATGGAGAGGAGGTACCTTCCCTCCTCCTCCTCCTCCTCCTCCTCCTAATTCCACAGAGAGCTGGGGCTGGCAGGCACAGGAACGCTAACAGCAGAGAGTGTGAGTGTGTGTGTGTGTGTGTGTGTGTGTCCTGGGTGTGTGATAAGCACATGTTCCCCTGGGTGAGTGCTTGAGTGATCTAACAGGGGCAATTAATTTGTTTTATATACAATTTAACTCCTCCGAGCTCCGACAAAGGAGGCAGTCCTCTGGGAGCTCTGAATGCTCTCTGATACAAACCGGGACCACAGGGGAGATGCACAATCAGCCCGCCACGAGAATGCCCGTTTATGCCCGAGCTTTCATGTGTACTGACGAGGGGTGAAGAGGAGGGGGGGGGATCCACATGTAAACTCATTTCCTTCAATGAATATGTAATAAAAAGTGATGAGGCTAATGACTCGTAGAGGTGACCTACTTATACACGCAGAGGAAACCGAGATCTGAAGCTTTCATCTGCCGCACATTAGAGGAATCTGAGATTATTTGTGTACGAGCGATGTCTGTGATATCCCCCCCCCCCCCCCGAGAGGCGTCCTCTCAGTCTCGTCTTAAAAATCCTCGCTGTCTCTCCGAGGCGTCGGCTGGCCTGTAGAGGACGTCGACAATGTGACCTTCCAGCTGCTCGCTTTCTCAGGACTCGGACTTGCTCAAGGGCACTGCCGAGGTGCCCTTGAGCAAGTCAACTCCCCAACCAGTTGCGGGGGGCGCCTTCTTCGGGCCGCTCCATCACTCGGACCCATCTCCATTAGTGCATGTCCATAGGATCCTGTTTGTGCATGTGTACTGTATATATCAGCCTGTGTGGATGCTGCATAATTCACACAGTGTAAAAAACTAATTTCCCTTTGGTGATCAATAAAGTCGATCTTCGTCTTCAGAAACAGCAGTCGTCCTGCAGATTGCACACAGAAGCTGATGCTTTCTGACTATTATTGCCTCATTGATGTTGCTCCTCTGTCAAGGTTACTTATTGGTGGGGTCAGAGGTCAAACCCTGAGCAGCCTGTGTGGGTAAACAGAAGCCCAAAAAAAAACAAACATCACTATCCCTCATCAAAATCCTTTTTCACACCCCTCCACCTTCCATTCTCCGGCCCTCATTTAGTCTCATTAACCTGTTAGTCCTCCCCCTCATGCAGCAGAGCAGTGATGCTATCAGTCCATATTGGTCTCCAGAGAGAGGCCGAGGCGCTGGGAACCAGGACCCCCAAACGGTTCTCTGGAGAACAAGGAGAGAGTGGGACAAGATGAGGGGGATGACCCCTTTAAAACAAAAAAAAAAGAGGTGGTCATCACAGATAGCAACAGGCCCACATTGTGTCCCGGCCTCCGCTAATTAAAAAAAAGAAAACAAGCTGGAGCTGACGATAAGGACGCAGTGAGAGTCATCAGAGTCAGATATGGAGAGGAGAAAATGAGAGGGAACAAAAGGACAGGAGGGATGAACTGTGGGAATGATCAGATGAGCTCGGACATGCTGCTGTCACGGGACAGAGATGCTGATCGATCTGTAGGTCCAGTGAAACCAGTTCTTTAGTTTGGGAAAGCTAAAGCTAACATAAATCCTGCTCACTTTCTTTTCTTGTTTTTATATTTGCAGAAACTTTAAAAGCGAGTTGTCATCCCCAGGTCGTCACACACCCATCCTGTGTTATGTCCCCCTGATTTACAAGGAACCCATAAGCACCTTCACCTAACCAAACTGAAACACACCTCTGCAGGTAAACCCTGAGCTAGCAAGGACAATTGAATTGGAGGAAAAACAGAAGAAGAAAAAGACACACCTTATTCATCCCTAAGGGGAAATTCTACATTTTAAAATGTTATTGAACATCACACGCACACACACACACACACACACACAGGAGTGTGTGAGGGGCTGCACATCAGGAAGCGCCCGAGCAGGATGGAGTTCAGGACCTTCACAGAGGGGACCTGAGCAGTGCTCAGCAGACCCAACACACTCAGGACTACCCTGCTGCACCAGTCCTTACACAGATCTCGAGAAGACTGTATTCGAATGAATATCATGACGTACCGTGTGTTTCCACAAAATCCACACGAGTGTAATGAAACATTCAGGCGAGCGAGAACATGTCATGGATCACTCTAAATCCTCCCCTTCAATAACAGCTCCTCTCCTTTTCTCACACGTCGGTTCAGCCGCACACACTTTGCTTGAGGACGTTGTCACGGTAACGACGCTTCAACGTTCTGATTTGACTGATTCCTGTATGTCTTCCCACAGCCGTAGATTCACGTCTGGGTAAGATCAGGGTTCCAGTGTATGTGAGGAAGTGACTCAGTAATTCAATATACAGGTTATAACGCGGCGGCTCATGTACATCGGCTGTCGTCCTCCTCACAGCGCCTGACCTCTGACCTCTGCTGCATGTCACCCCCCCGACTCGCTCCGCCCAACATGTCCTCTCTCCCTTTAGCTGTCCTGTCTGATAAAAGCAAAAAAAAGTATGAACAGACTTGGTCAGATACATGCAGAATCTGGAGGAAAGTGTGAAAAGCAAAAACAGACCAACAGTGAGATCCCAGAATCCATTGGATGTTATTTTTGTGATAAAAGAATATTAAATACCCACCCCAGGTTTGAAAAGCTGAGGGAAATCATCAAAGCTGGCTCAAGCAGGCCTGACACGTCAGTGAAAGTTCATTCTTGTTAGTTTAACCCTTCAATCTACCGTACATCAGAAAAAAAAACCTCACAATGCACCGACTGACATTAAATCTCCACAATGAACTCAAACTTCCTCGACTAAGTAGCCTCGCACCGATCCCCTGGAAAAATGAAAGGAAATGCTTTAACATGAGTTTTCTCTCATTTGTTACATCGGCTGGGAAGTGTTCGGCCCAGGAAAAAACTGCGAGCTGCAGATACAGCTTTAAAGGAAATCTGGACCTCTCCTCCCTGGAAACATTCATCAGGCTTTAACCCATTTAGCCCGAGTCGTAATGAGGCGAAAGGTCTCGCCGATCGGCCCTCAGACACGTGGGTAAATAACACCTCAGGGAACGCTGGGAAAATTAACAAAGCACATTTCAGTCTGGATCATTCATACATAATTATACGTAGAGACAGGATGGAAGAATCTGTCCACTCGTAATCAAGCCAAAAACAAAACCATTAAAACGGTAAAATGGAGAATGTTAAGTGGTTTGACCTGCGGTGACCTCAGCGCTGGGAGATGTAAGACAGTCCAGAGGTTTTTTTATTTTTTTGGCATATTAACCAAAAGACATTAAAGTTAGAAGATGGAGACTTGGAGAAGGAGAGCAACAGATTAACTTTCCTTTCATGCCCTGATTTACAGCTGATGTGTCAGGTTAGTTTAAGGAATTTAATATAAAGTGATCTATGTATCTTGGCAGCTACCTGCTGTGACGAAAGGTTTGATGAGAGCAGGTAGATTTCCATTTCTGCATCAGCCCCGACACCACACTGCAGGAAATATCCACTTTATAAGGACGCTGAGTGAAGCTAAATCTTTCTGTTCTTTGTTGACAAAAACAGTCAACATGAACAAACAAATGATATACGTGTAATGCATGGCGAGCAGATGTGAGATCATGCTTCTGTCCACAGGGCCAGTTAATGTTAATAGATGTGAAAACGTGCACAGGCCTGCACACAGACACAAGGCTGCGCTCAAATGATCGTTTTCTAGTTTAAATATCGGACTGTCTTTGACGCCGTGTTAACGCCACGAGTAATATCCACACTCCCATTTTTCAAAAAAACCTTACCGCGATCTTCGCCTTTTATCCGACACACACCTTTCTATGATTCTGCAATCTCATACCTTAGAGAGTGTGTGACTGCAACAATGGAAACCGTCTCTTCCTTCGCTGTTGACCAAAAGATAAAAGCGATGCTAACGTTAGCTCAGCTCTGCTATCACACTGCAAAGCTGTTGAGCGTATGAAAGGGCCACAAAGCAATGCAAAGACTCTTTCTCTAACAAACACACACACACACACACACACAAACAAACACACACAGATTAAATCTGGCCTGGCTACTTCTGGCCTCTCACTTTGATGAGCCAAGGAGCCAAGAGTCTGGGTGCTGGATTAAGATGGCTGAACTAGATTCACACACACACACACACACACACTCTCACTCACTCCCGAGAGGGGTTAACTCTGATCCCCCATTCATTTACATTGAGTAGTGTTTTTTTTACCTTCACACAAAGACTTTCTCCACAATGGTTTAAAAAAAAAAAAAATCCACCTTTGAGATGAAGCCGGCGTCAACAAACACTTCGTCATCCGAGAGGAAACCTTTCTCCGTCCTGCAGCGAGCCGGGCTTCCGTCTGGGCCTGTTAATAAATTATATCAGGTGTCTAAAGTAATGATCCATATTATTAGAGCGGGAGGAGGCTAGTATGACGGCGCTGTGTTGTGTTACACCTTGTGGAAAAGCTCACTCGATTCTTACTGCGCGCTTTTGTTTATGGAAGCCGACACCATTCAGAGCGTTCAGGAAAAAGTGGCAAAGAGACGATTGATGCAGACTGATTCACGGTTCAAGCATCGCCTTTTCCATCCATGTCAATCAGAAGATTAGTCTGAATAGAGGGGGATGTTTGACAATGGACCTGTTGGTAATTACTCTGGGTTAAATGAGGGGGTTTGAGAAAACGCATCACATCGGTCAGGACGACTCTTAATGATCGTGCAGTGAATGCAGAATATGTTTTTTGAGTTTGAGTCCTGACTGTTTGGGTGATGAGCCTGTCTTTGAAACAGATTCTGTCCAAATCAATACAAAAAAAATCACTTAAAGCAGTTTATTCTGACATGATTTCCTCGTCTCTCGATCATCGCTTGTGTTGTACTTACTCACATATGTAAGTCACGTTGGACCGAAGTGTCTGCTAAATGAATTGTAGGGCTGTTGGGGAAGTTAAAAGTCTCATAAACGCGCAAACTAGTCAGTAAATCGGATGACAAATCGCCTCGAGTGTATTTGACAGTAACTGAGTAACAGTGTCTGCATTAAGGCCTGTAGGATTACCACTGATCACGAGTGAAAGGCAACAAGAGCGCTTTAAGTATCCACCTGATCCTTCACACACACACACACACACACACACACACACACACACACACACACACACACACACACACACACAGTGCAATCACTTAAACATCCACACCTGTGATTAGCCATTCTGTTTCAGGGGGTTACTGCCAAGAATCGTGCAAGTCTGTGTGTGTGTGTGTGTGTGTGTGTGTGTGTGTTTGATGTAATCTCAAAAGTCGTTTAAACACGAGAAAGTATGAAGGGCAGAAATAAAGCCGTACAGGAGACCACACAAAGTTCAGAAATGTAACAGATGGAAACTGAACAGATCGCTACGTTAGCCTTTGAGAAGTCTGACACAACCTCACAGCCTCTTCTCCTCCTCCTCCTCCTCCTCCTCCTCCTCCTCCTCCTCCTCCTCCTCCTCCTCAGAAGAAGAAGAAGACGACAGGCCAGGGCGTTCGACTGGACAGGGGACAGACGCATTGTGCATCCAAAACAGTAGCTACTTCCCCAACTATCATTTCGGTCGCTTAGCAACTCGTGCTGATGATTAACACCATTAGTGCGTATGTGTGCGTGTGCATCTTATCTGCAACCTTTTCATCTTCGAGCTCAAATTAGTCGGAGGGCAAATCTCAAACATATCAGGTTTCAGAAGATTCTCCTGAGCTAGCTTGTATGTAACACACAGAACATATAGCTGCGTGTCTGGATAACCAGAGAAAACAATCAACAAAGAGAGACTGAATGAAGAGGGTGTCGTCTCCAGACATGCTATCAGTTGCACAAAAACATGACACAGGAACCTATGCACGGGACTGTATTTCAAACTTTTCCACCCCGATTCGACATTAACCCTCCATCCATTTCATACAAGAGGGGTTTTGTTCTCAGATCATGCTCGCCCATCGTGCGCAGAGAGAAGAGGGGAGGCTGTGAAGAGAGAAAGATGAGACATAAGAAGACACTGCCAAGCTCCTCGCACCTCCTCATTGCCCCCGAGCGTGGATTTAGACGGCCGTTATTGTGCAAGCGTTTCACATGTTTATTGTCCCGCTAAGAAACCATTCAGTCGTGTTGTGAGGTATTACTCAACAGATTTCTTCATTACCCCTGCAGTTCACCGTGAAAGGATATGCAAAGGCGCGCAGAGCGGAGAGAGAGAGTGTTGTCACTGCAATGCTAACATGAGCTGCAACTGTAAGGCCAGCGACTAGCTTAGCCCCGAAGGTGCAGACATGTTCTGACTGTTTGCTCTTAATCCCAATAAAGTCAGGGCACTCCCTGCACCTCACTGTGGTTATGTTCTGAAAGCTGAACGGTGTTAGCATGAGCCGTTTGTATTCACATGTAAGCTGTGTGATTATCACATGCAGCGAGGGCATTCTGTTCTCGCTGTTTCTGCAGGCGATGGAAAGCGTTCAGGAGGAAAAATGTCAGATGTGACTCAGGAGTGCAGTCATCATCATCATCATCATCATCATCATCATCATCATCGGAGTGAAACATGCTGCAAGAGCTGCATCAGCAAACAGACAGCACTGAACCCACATCTCCACACTTTACATGTCAGTTTAAATAAACGTGTTTACAGCCTGGTACGACAAAAACCTGCAGAGCTGTGAGACTTTTCACTGGAACAGTTTTGGACTAAATGCTTCACAGTTTTCTTTGCAGCAGTTGATGGTAACTTCTTGCTATGAAACACCCTTTTTTTTTTTTGAGTTGCCTTGTTTTGTTTTGTTTTGTCTCGCTATTTTTGGCAAAGTGGTACGACTGTGGCATCTTATCATTTCACACTGAGGCTAGTCGTAGCTTCTTTTGCTTGACCGTGAACTCTGCAGCTATATTCTGAAATAAAAAAAAAATAAAAAAACAGAAAGTGTGAATTCTGTCTTTGTGGCTGAGAACAGAGGAGCGAAAGGATGAGAAGAAGAAAAAAAAACATCACAGGACACTGATGAATTAACTTGAGATTAATCACCTTGCAGTTTGTTGGAGACGATGGCATCATCATGAGAGGATAATCTTTAGGCAGAAATGACAGACAGATCAAAGTGATTTGGTAGATGGGGGGGGGTGGGGGGGGGGGGGGATGAGGGGAGACAGACAGATTGCTGCCTGTAATTCAACAATAATTTGTCAGAGGAAGTGATTCTCCCTGGATGGGTGCCAAGTCTGGATATTTTACAATCACAGGAGGCCTATCATTATATCTTTATTAATTCTAATAAAACCTGGCATGTGTGAGGGGATGAGTCAGACCTCCCACACACACACACACACACATAACCACACACACATGCACACACAACTATTTGGGGTATTTTGTTCGTGTGCACGACTCTTTACCCATAACATGAAGATGTGTAAGTTTAAGGATATGCACAAACTGTCTGATGCAATCTTCTTCTCAGTGACATCATGTGAAATATTATGTTCTTAAATCGGCTTAAATAACATTTTCCAATCACACAGAATCAACGTACAGGTTTGTATGTGTGAAGAAATTTGAATGCCTCAAGTTCTTCTTTTGTAAAGGTGCTTGGGTTCAATGCCTCGCTTAAAAGCACCTCGGCAATATTGGAGAAGTGAGCAGGCACCTCTCCAGTGGTCAACCATAGTTTTTACAGACTGAGCTCTGCTGCGACTGAAAAAGCTTATTTATCATATT
The DNA here is from genome assembly GCF_947650265.1 of Symphodus melops. Lineage (NCBI taxonomy): Eukaryota > Metazoa > Chordata > Actinopteri > Labriformes > Labridae > Symphodus > Symphodus melops. The sequence goes on from NC_136712.1 coordinate 2,138,165, forward strand.
TACAACCTGCATCTTTGGAAAATTAAACAATTTCTTTTAAAAAAAAAAGGTTTAATATTTTGTGTTATTTCATTTATGATTTAGGTTTTACAATATAAATCAAAAGGATCCAACACATGGACTTCATTCTATAGTAACAGGTATGAAGTGAAGACAAACATTAGACGGAGATGAAATCTGTCACATGTGGCTGTCACACCCAGTGAGAGGCGTCGTCTATTAACCACAATCCAAAATTATCCTCCAGCGACTGTCGACTGCAAGATCATTTTAACATCAGTGTTACATCTCATCTCATCAACAGTTTGTGTTCAGCGCTCAATGCACCAAGAACACAAAAGACCAAACAAATGAATTTCCCTTTAAATCCATTTAATGCTTTTATTTTGGAAAGCTTCTCAAATTTAGTCATGTTCATGTTTTGTAACTATTTGCAAATAAGTCACTCTTACATTGTTTTGTTAAAAAAAAAAAAAAAAGCAGTCCTTCGAAACTGACAGCAAACGACAATCATGTTCTCGTCTTTATTGTATAATGAAAAGGGCGGGCTTAATACTGGTCGCCCATTTAAAGCAGCCGTCTCTGCTTGTAACTGTATATTCACATGGATACATCCAGGTATCTTGTGTGTGTGTCTGTCTGTAAATGGCTGAGTGCCTAGAGTTACTTCTGCAAGTCAATACTCACTGTTTCTTTGTGTGTGTGTGTGTGTGTGTGTGTGTGTGTGTGTGTGTGTGTGTGTCTCTGCATGCCTGTGTAACAGAGCCCTGGTTGGGCCTGAGTGGTTCTGATCCATTCATGGCCGCCATTCGCATCCAGGGCTTCTCGATTCCGCTTTGTGTGTTTCTGTGTGTGTGTGTGTGTGTGTGTGTGTGTGTGTGTGTGTGTGTGTGTGCTGGTGGGAGGCTGGCAGCCGGTGTAGCCATGGCTGGCACCGGTCCACCCCCCCCCCCCCAACCCCCCACCCCCCCTCCCCACGCTGTCTGAGAGCACAATGGGCGATCCGGTAAAACAATACAGGCCCAGGAACAAGGCCCTCCATAGAGCGAGCGACACACTATCCCTGAAAGAGAAACACTCCAAAACGCCGGGCGGCTGAAACAGAAATAGAAAGCTAATTTCTGCCCCTCCACCACTTTACTCTCTACCTGTTACTCCTTTCAAAGGCCGCAGTGTTATTTTACCGGGAATAAAGCAGCGCCACAGTTTCTTTTTCTCACACTTTAGTTCTTCTGCCGCTACAATCAGGGTGACTCAGTTCCCTCTGTGAGCAAGCAGGAAACCAAACCTCCTTCTTTAAGATGTTTTCTTGATTTAAGGGGGAAAAGTAAACAATCACTAGTTGGGATTTTTTTTTTTTTTTTTTTGTTCTTTATCTTCAAACAGTCAATTTGCTGACTTACAGGATGATGACTACATTTGGAAAATCTTGTACAATTAACCTTGTTTCCATCATAGCTACGTTGTTTACCCAGCGTGACGATGCGTTAAGTCATTTCCTGTTGGTTTGCTTATTTTTAAGTTGGGACTCACTTTAACTGCTGCTCAACACGAAGTCCACAAAAAGCTTTAATCTTCACACCTCATGGAGTCACAGTGAAAACGTATCAGCTAATGGTGTCAGTCTGACAATGTCTGCTCCATGGACAGAAACAAACTAAAGTAGCTGATAACGATTTTATTGATGATCTATTGTTATCTGTCAGACACATTGGCTTTGGTTCCTTTTCTGACACACGAGCGATTCAAAGGCAGATATTCACATCACAGCGTCGCTCAGCGGTCTTTCCTCCGGACGATGACGGATACAAACACGCTCCCACATTAAGAGGCATGCTTTAAAGTAGCATACTGTAAATAATGAAGACCCCCCCAAAACACACCCATGCATTCACACACACACACACACACACACCTACACACACACACACAGACACACAGACACACACACACACACAAACCCAGCTCTGACCCGGCCCCGCGGGTCTGACAGGTAAAGAAGAAGAGCGGAGCAACCTGTCGATGCAGGTAGAGAAACATTCCACGTGGCCCCTCACACACACACACGCACACACACACACACACACGCACACACAGAGGGAGTGTGTCGGAGAAAGCAGTGCTAACATGTTATACAGTGAGTGAACCTGTGTTGTTAATCTCTCGTAGTTTATTTATTTATCGAGTAGATCTCCTCGCACTAATTCCAGGTACAGACCCAACATCCTGTTCTCTTCTTCTGCTATCTCTGCGACTTCACGCTGCTGTCAACAACAAAAATCATGAATCTCAGTCCTCCAAAGCGAGAGCAGCCTTCAGACATGTAGTCCTAATCACAAATCTAACGTTTGCCTTGTTTGCAGATGGAATCTCTCCCATATTTATCAAACCTGGCCCATCTCCCCCCCCCACACACACACACACCCACATACACACACACACACACACACACACACACACACACACACAACCCCTCAGGCTACCGGGCGTATCAGAAATGACTGGCACATCGGCACATCTATCACACCTATCGCCGTCACCATCACCCCGCCACACATCCACCCAAACCCAACACACTCGCAGACAGACACACACACACACACACACACACCTCAGTTACATTACCACTTATGACACATTACACAGCTGATAAGATCCCTCACGCTGATAACGTCACCTTGCCCCAGAAAAGGTCGACAAAATGTGTTGGGAAAAACTATCAAAGCACGCTCTGGGAGTTTTTAAAACATGCCAACATGTCACACTAGACTTGTAGGAGGGGAAGAGGACTAATGGTTTTTCAACAACTGTACAAGAGGCTGATAAGATGATAGAACTTGTGCAAGCAGTGCTGCGTTTATTTTCTGACTGAGCCTCCAAACAAAGGCCTTTTCACATGGTGTGGATGTTTTAAATCAAGCTGGGAGAGTACTGCCAGTTTACTGCCTGTTATTTGTTACGCATTTGTACGGAGGCTGGGAAGTCTCAACAACATCACAAACCTTTAGAACAATTTAGCATTTTATGAAACAGATTTAAAAAAAACAGCAAAATACTTTTACACTTTTTCTCATCTTTATTACAAATTTACAAACGACAAAATCTTCCGGGAAATGAAATCTATCAAGCGCCAAAAGTGACCTTGAAGTGATTGAGTTAGCGGGCAATTGATTAGTTTTGGTGGAAGGACTGATCCAGATGTGTTCTTTGGAGTTCATGGCAACTGAACGATGTTTTTGTTTGTTTTTTGGAAACCGACTTGATCCAGGTGAGACAGTTTCACTTTTCATTTGGACGGTCACTTCTGACATTTGGTACTTTTATTTGTTTTCCAGAATGTGAATTTGTTTTGTCCGTGGTGAAAGTGTTTAAAACTTTCCCTTAAAGACTCCTGACTTCACTTTGCTGCATTCCTTCATCAACCGAGGCCCCGTTAAATAAAGTCTCTAATCCAACTTCCCAGCTGCCCTCCTGTCAGCGAGACTCGAGAGCTGAACACTGTAACACAGCCGCTCAGCTAATTGGAATATCTCTGTCTCACTTCTCCAATCACACCTGACATGTTCCCGAGAGGGGAGAAGTGTTGAGGTGGTGAGATGAAGAGGCCCCTGGGGGACGGGGAGCTGCTCAAACTCTTTACCTCCCTCAATGCCCAGCGGCGGAGGGGGGGGGGGGGGGGGGAGAGAGACAGAGAGAGAGAGAAGATTGGGAGGCAGGCAAAAAAAAAAAAGAAAATAACGAGTAACTCCAAAAAAGAAAGTTAACAGAGTCGAGCCGAGACAAAAGTTCAACTGTTCTGGGACGGGCCTCGGTCGGCCTCAATGTGTTTCATGTCAAATCTTGTCTCATCGGTTGCACCACTTGAGGAATGTGAGGAGTGAGTGTCCAATTATTAACGAAAATGCAGTTGTTTAAAGGCTAAAACATTTGCCCAAAGTTGAAAAAACATGCCCTTCACGTGTCTGTATATTAATGTAAATATGTGTAAATATACGCCCCTTGAACTCTGTGACAAAATGACACACAGCCACAATCACATTATGTCCTCACATGCCAAAAACCTGTCCTCGTGCACTTCATTTCACCTCTCAGCATGAATTATAGCGAGCATGCTCTGCACGCGCGTGTGCTCGGATACAAGTGGACTAGTATGTGTTTGTGTGCATACGTGCGCCAGTGTGTGTTGCGGTGTGGAAACTTCATGGTGTGGAAATGGAAATGTTAATGTTGCGAGGAGCCCCGCAGCGAAAAGGTGCAAAATCAACCAATGGCTTCTCTCTGTTAATGAACAGTTACATTCCTTCATGCAGGGGAGAGAGGTTCTCCAGGCACACAGACACACACACCTGTCTGAAGCTTACCTTGCTGCCTTTTCGTTGCACTACACAAAAAAAAAAGGTCAAAAACGGGCATTGGATGCTTCCCTGTTTCTTGTCTGGATCAACGCAGAGCCATCAGATTTGATTGTGTTCCCTCAGGTTTGAAAATCGACAGCTAGCCGTTAGCATGAAACCTGAATCATGCCTGCACACCTGCACACAAGACCCTCCTCTTTACACCTGTCTCCACAGCGGCAGAAGGCAGCTAATGGAATGAGACGGCAGTGGTGATCGAGTTTTAACCACCGGCTGGTGGTCAGGGCGGTATGAACCGTGGCGTGACCCCCTGCAACCCCTCCACTGCAGTTCACAGCTCCGCAGCGCAGGCTCTGGCTTCACCTTGAATGGGGCTCTAAATGAAGCCCATTATCCAGTTGCACAACCTCCCAAACTGAGGTCCCACTGGGGCTCCCCTGAGGGGCTGGAGAGAGTGTCCATTATGGGTCTTCAGCCAGGAGTTAGAGGAGGAGGGAGGGCATCCATTACGGCTCTGGGGGATGTAATGTCCAGATGGCCAGGTGCTATTGAGGGGACCTGTCCCACTCCGCAACAATCACAGCTTTCATCCAAAGTCCATCTCGGCCCTCCTACAGCCCAAAGCTTGTGGTCGCACAGGGCCGGTCAAGCAGAGAGAAGAGAAACAGGGAGAGCTGGAGATGTTTCAGGGACAACATTGAAGACGCTTTCTCATGCTAATTGACCATTTTGACTCTGAGGCAAAAAGGTCAAATATTGTTTTGTAGTTCTGCTGTGTTCCTGATTTTCTGACAAGGAAGGGAAGCCTGACAAATATTTATCATGTTTTTTGAATCAGCAATGAAAAAAGTGGAGGATATTAAACCATAATGTGTAGAAAACAGCTAGCACTAGCATTCAACCATATCCTAACTAGCAGTAGCGACTGATGTAATAATAATAATGAAACTTCTGAATCTGAAACAGGCTACACTCAACAACGTTAGGGAAGCATTTAAGTTTCCAGATCTGGATGTTACATCACAGGAAGATGGCTGCCCAGCTGTGAAGATGGTGAATGGGGAGTCATTTCTTGAAGCTTGGGCTGTCTTTGGAAATAATTAGCCTCATGACAAGTTCATCCAAATCCAGATGAAAGTCAGGCCCTAGGAATCTACGGTAATGTCGACACCATGTCGGCAGATATTTAAGAATCTTCAATCTGTCAACGAGTCGTTGTGAAGCAAGATCGAGAGTTACATAAAAAATAGGACTCGCTACGTCATGCGTAAGAGTCACCCTGCTGCTCTTTGAGACTGGAATTACCCGAAGCAGAGGCAGGAAGAAAAATCTATTTTTTTATTCCCAGTTGCTCAAGAGCTTGGCAAGTATAAAACTAACGCTACGCTCTCGTTCCAACCCCTCACCACTCACGCAAACGCATACATTCAGAAACTCACACACTTCCCACCCACATGCACACAAATCCCACCCCGATACACACAGGCCCATTGTGAAGCCACAAAACAGAAACAACAAGCTGTTTGAAAAAAAAAAAAAAAAACACCCAGGGGACTCACAATTCACTGCTCAATCAATCTAACCGCTGTGCGAGCAGACGCACACACACTCACACACTCACACACTCACTCACACGCACTTAAGGCACATTCAACTACGACAAATATGTTTTATGACAAATGAATGAAAAACATGCACACAAGCCGCACTAGAGAGAGAGAGCACTACATTGCATTGCCCTCGAGGGACAGGCCAGCAAGTGCACATATAGGATTACTAGAATTGAAGCTTCAGTCTTTCCATTGTGAACGTGAAAATCCAATGAGGGGCCTCTAAGTGGATGCACTCGCACAGAGAACCTGTTCTGAGGCTGCTAATTAAATCTAAACAGGCGCTGACATTGATTTTGAGAGACCATTACGGTCTCCTTAGGAGCCTCATATGTTTTACAAGTGGTGGTTTTCTAGAAAGCCAGAATACCACAGGGTCAACAGGTGGGTGTGGACCACAGGCAAAATGTATTTTTCCTCGCTACATGTGTGTAGAAACCGGTGTGAAAATGTCAAGAAAGAGATTGGATGTTCATCGCTGAGTTCTGGTTGACAGAAAAGAGTAAACAGGAGCTTCAACCAAATGACCTCGTGCGCTCTTAAAAAAGAGTTTTTTCCTAAAGTGGTGTTGTTCACCTGTCACTGCGTCAGCAATCCATCACCATCAGGTTTTACGGTTATCTGTCTCTGACGGTAACTGCCAGAAATTTTTTTCGTTGGAAAATGCACTCAAGAGACCAAAAATTGGGCAATGCTTCGCCGGAAAGACACAGTAAAACAATTCGACTTAGGGTGAGGCTTCAGGCAGAACCTGAGACAAATTCTGACCTGCATTGGCAGAACGTTACAACTTTAAGAGCTGGTGGTATTATTAAACAAAAAGCGGCAAAACACCTGGCAACTTTAGAAAGATCATTTGGTATAGGAAGACACTGAAGATGGACTTGATGAGGTATCTGTCAGGGTCGCTGCTTTTGAGCTCGACATGATCACCAAAAAAACAACTTAACTTATTCTTTCTATTTGAAGTCACTATACCCAGAAACCAAAACGTGGTTTGTTGAGCTAAATGACAACAATCTACCGTTCCATTTTTTTAAAAGTGAAAAGACTTCCTGTATGACGCGAAGCACTGGCATACGGTCTTTGACTTACACGATCTAACACGTAATTGATGATTCCACCATATTCTGACCCGGTCGTGGTTCATCACAGTTTCAGTGTCTTGATTTTTCACCGAAAAAAAAAGGGGGCGGGGTCTAATCAGAATCCACAGGTAATGTAACGTGATTGATGTTCCATTAAACTGTGACTGAGTCAGCGTCGGTGTCTCAACCCGCTTTACGGCTCAAACCAGAGAAAAAGCAACAACATCAAAAGGAAATCAGGTAAAATGAACCATAGAGAAGAAAGTAAACTCCTGTTAGAATACTGTTAATATCCCACCCTGTCTCAAACTTCAACAAGGATACTCGCTGCGAGGCATTGACATCCGGGTGAAGCAGAGTTCAGATCAGTTTGTTTTCCCTGCCTGACAGACTTTTAGCAAAGAACACACACGTGGCAGAGGGAATGCAGACCTGGTCTTTACTTTTCGATGGGAGTGTGCGTCATGCGTCAGAAGACATTCTGTTCAGGTGGAACATGATGGTGATCCATCTGTAAATACTTTTACGAGACTGTTTGTATTGTATTGTGTTGCACCATTATTAGAGACTCTAAAGCAAACTCAGACAGGTTTTGTTTGCATTGTGGAACCATGAAGACTTTGGTTCGTGTTTTTAAAATCATCACTGATCATCACTGAGTTTTGAGCCAAAAAATGACCCCATTGATTAAAAGACAGAGTCTCTAGACAGGTTTTGTTTTTCAGCACTTAAGTTTTAAAACACTTGTTAAGTTTGTGTGTCAACATAAAACCTTGTTTCTGATTTACCAGTAGTGGATTATCAATAAAGATTTATCACACCAAACTGTCACTCTACATCAGGTGTTGTTTTCTTTGTAGGGACAATGAGACTTCAGCATCTGAGCTTGTTTGATAAACAGACTATAGCGCACAAGCTAGCTAAGAGTTTTTATCAAGAGGTAACTATGTCGGACTTTTAAATGATGTGTCAGGAATTTCTGCATTTCATTCAAAACCATGTGGCGTATACTCACTGGAATTTTAAGTATTTTTTTCTTTTTTTTTCCACAAAAGCACCTCGGCGAGATCGGAAGGTGTAAAAACTGTTCGGAGGAGTGAGGAGGACTTTTAACAGGAAGAAGAGTATCTCACGCTGAGAAGACAACGTAAGCAAAGAAAACGTCTGGCTTGTCCAAACTCTAACTATCACACCATTTGTGCTTTGTGGGAGTTTTTATTTTTTTATTTTCTCAAGGAGCCAAGGGGAGAGTTATGGAGAAACATCAGCCCCAACTTAAACAGGAGTGATGGAGATGGATATGATAGACGCAAAGGAGTAAAAAAAAAAAAAAACTGAGGTCAAACTAAAAAGATTGATGAGCAGGAATAAGAGGTGTTTTCCTTTTCTGAAGACTCACTTGCTGCCCTGCTCATTCTCTTTCCTTCCCTCGGGCTGAGCCTTCTCCTTGCATGTCCGGGCGGGCTCGAGTCAGTCCCAGGTAAAACTGGTCACCCGAGTCCTCCTCCTTCATCTTGCCCCACCTCCATCTCCCCTTTTGCTCACCTGCCTCGAGGCAAACCTTCCCCCTCCATCTGGCACCATGAGTAAGAACAGGAGAAACGGCCGGGGTGCTCCGCAGCATTCTGCACTGATGAAACATTACATGAAACAATACCCCCGCTGTGAAGCCAAAGTTTTGTGTGCAACAACTTTTTTTTTTTCTGGTTTATTTAGAGCAACATTGTTCCAAAATGAAGCCATGTATGCATTTGATGATCCAAACTTTTGTTTGTCCCGCTGCTCGCTGCGTTTGGCGACAATAGGCCGGCTCTCAAGGTTAAGCCGCAGATGTGTCAATGTGCTAAAACTGTGTGATCTGGATTTTTTTTCCTTTTTTAAGACAGTCAAAGAAACAGCCGAGTGAATAGCAGAAGAAGAAAAGAAAAGAAGACAGAAAAAGCTCATTTCTGCTGACATGGACGGGCTGCTTAAAGGGGACAACCAGCCAGGGCAGCAGAGAGTGACAGAGCCACAATGGAGGCACAATGAAAACTCTCCTTCCCCCAGCGCCAGCCATCTCCCCTCACTAGGTTTTTTATCCCAGTGTCGCCCCTGCCAGGCGACAACATGGGCCAGGCTTGTTCAGCAGAGCCGCAATAAGACAACACTAATAAACGCCAACTGGGAGTGGAAAACAACAAACGGCTTACACTTTCAAATTTTACACTGAACTAGTCAGGGCTAATTCCTCCTTCCAATGTTTAGGGGGAAAACAGCAACCCTCGCCTACACCCCTTCCTTTTTTTTTTTTTCTCAAACTACCCCATCCCAACCCCAACCTGTTTATCCACTGTCAACAATACAGTGCCTGCCGTTGGAGCGAGGCACCTGCTGCTTCCTGGTTCACGGCTGCTGATCGGGAGGCGTTCGCATAAACAAACTGTCTCGTTTGGTTCAGGCGTTGACAGCGACGCATTCCCGCGTTTCATCTGCTCCTCTCTTACGCAACCCCACACTGCTTTCTCTGCAATGCTTCTTTGACAGATTGCTTTCCCTTGCTGGGGTTAAAGCATATTTCTGTGTGTGTGTGTGTGTGTGTGTGTGTGTGTGTGTGTGTTACTTTGCTTATTCTGCAGCTTAAAAATTGCTGGCGCAGGCACCATTAAGTGCAGAGCTTCACAGCCTTCCCCCCCCTCCCTGGAGCAGAATGGAGATGAACTGTTTATCTCTGTATTACTCCCTAAACCACACCCACACTTATATTATCTTGAGTCAGGCCCTCATGGAAGAATTCCTCCAGTAAACAACCCCACCGTAGCTCAGGTGAATCATCAAAGACATTCGAACTACAGGGCCTCAGGTAACCTACAAATCAAACTTACTAATGACTTCAAAGAATGTGATTAGTAATCAAAAAGAGAGCTCACATTTGCAGCTCTCAAGTTGAATCTAGAGGGCGAACATGCAGGAGTGTGCAGGTCGTCAGAAGAAGTTATGTCGGGGTCTTTGTCCGTCTGCTTTGTGTGACTGTCACTCGAGGTCAAGGTCTATTAGCAGCATTCTTATCTCTGCCCCGTCGTTTAGACTGCACTTAAGTAAATTAGAGGCCGCAGTGAATACAGTCCTCCCCCGGCCTAATCCATCCTTCCTCAAGTTCGTCTACTGTCTCATTCTTTTCAGACTGCTCTGCCAGAGTTTTCAACCAGGCGACTTCCTGGTTTTCTTTAAAATGTGTAGCTTGAGGAGCTAAGTTTGTAAAGAACACTTGTTGTTGGCTCGTTATTCCTACTACATGAATACAGTTGAATACAAATAAATAAATGCTTGGACAGAAGTAATGCAGCACAGTCATCACATATGGGCCTCTATACACGATCATGTGCGGTGCTGTCTGCAGGGACCCTGTCTCTGACCCCTGGAGACAGACGAGGCGTGGTTCCATTCAGCTATTGGAGGTTAGTATGACTGACGTGGACGTTGGGATTTTCAATGATAATAATAATAATAATAATGGTTCTCCAACTTTTTAATGACAAGTTGCCAAATCTTAGACATTTCAGAGCATAACGTCCACCATCAGTTGATTCAGGCTGCTGCTGGATGGCGTGTACTCGCACAGAACGTTATTGTTGTGAGGCAAATACACTCGTACTATGATGCCGCCCAACCATGACAGTGTACAAAACTCTCACTTCCTGTGATAGCTGTTCATGGCACTACGGCGTGACGAGGTTAAGCAAATTATGGGTAAAGTGTGGTTCACGATAAACATCTTTAAAAAGAGGCTACGTTTGGGGAAACTCCATGGAAACAATTTTTTTTTTAAAGTTGACTTTTCATCAATATGGCAGCAAGCAAGCTGAGCCGAGGAGGGCCTTAAGCCTCCTGGCAAACAACTGCAATGCATCTACATGTCAGTCAACTTAGCCACATCCATAATTATGCAAAAGTATGCACAGTTCTTGGCCTTAATATCCACAAAATTTCACACCCATTCAGTGTGTGTGAATAGAGAAACAAGCAGAATTGGTGTTCATACCAGACTGTGAACGTGTTACATTCTGTTTGTTTTACCATCAATCCTGATAGAAAATCCTTGACTTTTGTTGCCGACCTGAAGTGGACACTTTAGGGACTGCAGTTTTTTTTTGCACCTCAGCATTGACTTCAGTTTTAAAAACCAATTACCTTTTAGTGAAACCTTCTCAAGTTTGATCTAATTGTGGACTTTGTTGGCTGCAAACTCAAACTTTATGGCCTCCTTGATGCGCAGAAATCTTCTTGCAACATCGCTTTTTCCCATGACAGCAGAGTTTAACAGTAAGTCTCACATGCTAACTTGACTTGTTCGGCCTGCCAGAGCTAAAGGTAAGACTGACAGGTAATGACTAAAATATTTCAGACAGCTTCAGGCAACGGTACACACTGGGAGGGCAAACAATCTGTTCAGCTATCTATCCATAAATCATTGTTGTCAAGCCTTTTAATGTTGGCAGTTCATATAATTTTGAGACAATTAATCTTTTTTTAATTTTCCAAAATGAAACGGGACTTTGTGAAGAATGATTATGAGCAGAGGACGTTTGATCTATCCTTGAAATGGCTTTTCCTCACATGTTGTGGGCCTGGTTCATTTAGACAGATAGTGAAGGCTAGTTAACTATACCACTTTGGAAATCCTCTTTGAGTGGGAATATTAGCTGCTGAACTGTAGAGATCCATGGTGATGTGATCATACAGCATTCATGACCTCTTGCCAGAGCCGCTGCTGGTCTGTACGCGCTGCAGCGGTCAACCCAGGCCAGCATTACCTCAGGAAAGAGATTTCACTGTGAAAACACCAGCCGTCTCTGCTGGCTGCCTCCAGTACAAACACTCCCAGAGCTCCCAGAGGGAGGTGGGCCGGCTGTGGGAGCAGAGCGGGGCTATAAGGAAACAAGGAACAGTGGCAGAAGGAGGGCAACGGTACACATTTTGTACGAGGCCGAGAAAAACAGCAGCATTAATGTGGATCTCTCACATGTTGCTGCGTTGGCACTTCCTCTCATTTTACTCCATCTAATGGACATGACTCTTTCAACGACATCTGCAAACTCAAACTAAAACATGAAACTAACCAAAGAGACATCATTTAACATCTTTAACAGAGTTTGCTGTGTCATGCGGTGATGTTTTTTTCTTTCCAAATTGTTATGTTGATTTAAATCAGGAGAAATCTACACTTCCAAAAGATTCATCACTTTCATCTTTGATCCAATATGTCTAGACCTGACTCATCACCAATTACAATCAGTTGAAACTGTCACACTCAGTTTCACGGGTCCATTTCATGTGGAACTCTTTTGTACCGTTTTTGTATGCTTTCTGGCATTTCTGCTTGGTGGCCCAATTCGAAGCTTGTCGTGACTGATGACATGTCCAAATATAAGTGAGTGAGTGTGTGTGTGTGTGTGTGTGTGTGTGTGTGTGTGTGTGTGTGTGTGTGTGTGTGTGTGTGTGTGTGTGTGTGTGTGTGTGTGTGTGTGTGTGTGTGTGTGTGTGTGTGTGTGTGTGTGTGTGTGTGTGTGTGTGTGTGTGTGTGTGTGTGTGTGTGTGTGTGATTGTTTTACTGCTCATGATGGAGTTAACAAATATGTTTGGCAGTGCAGATTCCTCCGAGATCTGGAATCGTAAATATCAAACATGTACGTATTCACGATTCCAGGACGGGCTGCCTTCGGAAGAAAACCCGCAGTAGCCAATGAGAGCAGACCAGGAAGCAGCATCACCAACCATCACATACCATCTTCATTAGCCAGGATTTTTCTTTAAGACCTCGCCGAAATCAGAAATACTGAATGATTAGCTCACATGCAAAACAGAATGGTGATGGAGTTCAGTTTTTGTAAGTTATGACTTTGTTCATGTGAGTTAATCAGAAAAATCTATTTTTTTGTGTTGGCAGGAGAGAATCCAGTCACAAGTGCATTTCACTGTAATATATCTCAGGTCACCTTTTCTACATCTCCCACTTTTGGTCAGTGTTTGTGCAAACTCTGGACAAAAATTGAGATTGTGTCTCCCGATGATTAATTTATTATCAGAGATGCTTAAGCTGCTCTGTGAAATCCATCGGCCACAGATGATGAGCAAGCTGAGAGATATCAACTCTCCAATCACAGCTGAGACAGAGGCATGAATTAAGTCTGTAATGAGATATGAGGTAGATAGTTAGAGCGTCAGAGATGGAGTTTTGTCACTCCCATCAACATTTCTGCTACTTCCTGGGGTGCAGCAGATAACCAGCCCAGATTCTGCTGTGCATGCCAGCGATTGGCTGCAGCAGGATTATTTACCTAATAAGGCTTGTCTGATTGGCCTGCGGGAGACAATGGCATGTGTAAACAGCCCCGGGGGCTCTGGACAGCCGACCGACACAGCAGTCCCTTTGTTAGTTAGGTAGCTACTCTAACTGTTGGCAGTCGACTCATGCATGATCACACACGCACTCACAGGTTGCAGGAAGAGTTGGACTTACATGGAGGGGGTTTTAGGTCAACTGTGGAAGTGGACATGTTGGGTTAAAGGTCCAGAAGGAGGAGTCAAAGACAACATCACAACATTTAAATGTGTTCCAAATAGAGGTTTATTAACTGAGAATGACACTCAATCAAAAGTTAGAGCCCCTCTTTTTTTCATTGAATCCACCATGTTACAACTATGTCAGTTCAAATATAGAGTGGTGTTGACTTTGTTAAGGCAGAAAGCTGTGACAACTTTTACAAAATGTTGAATTCCTTTTTCTTTTAAATATATATAATGTAAATAATAATCTCTTTTATAACGCACCTTTCAAAAACCAAATAATAAAATGCATAATATAAGGCATGAAAAAAAAACAGGCAGGTCATATTATAAACCAAAAGCTAACAATATTAAAAAAAAAATGTGTACATTAATTAAGTTTTAAAAGCATCCCAGTGCAGATTTTGACTGCAGCAAATCCCTGATGCTGCACTTTATTAAGTCTTCGATGTTAATTTTGGAGTTCCTCAAGGTTCCACTCTTGGGCCTTTTCGATTCAACATAAGCCTGCTTCCTTTTTCTCACATTGTGCATTGTTCCAGCAGCCTCCTGAGGAGTTATGCCTGCTGATTCTTCTTCTCTCTATTGCACCTGTCCAGCACTCAGGTGTAAAGAGATTATTTTACTTTTTTTTTTGAGGATATCTGTGGCAGGAACGCTGCTAAGCAAATCTGACTGCACATCACATCTCGAGGAGATATTTGCTCATTTCTGCGCGAGATAAGAGAGTTCTCCGCAGCCTGTAGACCCATTTCCATTCCAAAAATACCAGAATTTCCTTCAATTATGTTTGATATATCAAACGTAATTTGTTGATCATGTGGATTCTCCTGCAGGGCCTGTGATGTGTTGACAAGAATATGCATACAAAACAAATCTTTTGCTCCAGGAAAGCGCTGACTCTAAAGCCGATACAAGGAATAACTTCAAGAGATCTGGTGTGCAGCGAGATGTGAATTTTGCATCTACAAATTTGACTTCTGTGCCAAGAAATTGTACATGGCAGAAGATTTTTTTTTTGGCATGGATGTCAAGCTGATGCTTCAGTCTCAACCTCATTGTCACATAGTAAAAAAAAAAAAAAAAAGCTGTTATTTTTGTGTAAGTAATCATAGAAGGAATGAGAAAATTCACTTTGCAAGTTTAACATATTAAACCCATTTCCAAAACAAGTATGCAGAGGTAAAAAAAAAAAAAAAAAACAACCTGCAACATCTGTCTTAAGATATGAACTTCTTGCACAGTTTATTAAAAGGTGATTAATGTATGACTTGGCCCAGATAGAAACAGACTGGTTTTCAACGCACACTCTTCAAACACACCTTTGCAGATGGTGCCAAGATCGTGTCATCAAACACAGCTTAGCTAATGCATGTCCCCTGGCTCTGCAGCCAAATGAGCGGAGTACAAGCACCTGTCTGCTCTACTTTCTCTGTGGATTTGTGATGCGGCTAAGAGATGCCAGTCAGCTATCAGTCGCTTGCTGCGTGGCTCAGGTGATTTGGCTGACTGTTCCCCCTCTGTGAAGGCTTCATATGACGTTGGGTAAACCCCCAGTGACAGTTAGTGGATGCAGGCCCATGCAAATGTGCTGCTGCCATGGAGGCTTTGACAGGTGAGGTTCAGTTTGGCCCGGGGGCTGGGAGAGGCTGCTGTCCGTTACTTAGTGCCAATCATGGGGATGAGGATGTAAAACATGTCCTGAGAGCGCTGGGGTTCTGCAGAATACAGGGGGGAGTACACTGCAGAGGTGCTGCAGGGAGAGGGAGGGGCGTGTGATGGAAAACATTTCACTTCAGAGAAATGAAAACAAAATTATCAGAGAGGAATCAGGCCTCACACAGCTGAACTAAGAAAAGGAGTACGAGCTCATTTAAACAAAACGCTGACTTAACAGAGTTTACATTTTTGTGTTATTAAAAGCATGACGCCTATCTGTATTTGTATCACTTATTCCCATTTAATAACTCTGTTAACGCTCCGAGACAAAATAAAAACATTTTCTCAAATTTCCTAAATAAAAAATTCAATAAAAAGTTGTTTTCATGAAAACAAAAAATTCTGCAAGTTTTTTTTTATTCCCAAGAAATTCTTTCTTTCCCACTAGCTTTAAATTAGAATAATGCTTATTGCAGTGTAGACGTATCTTTGCAGTTTAGCCTCTAATAAACTGAGCTTGAATATAAATGTTTATATTTCTATGTTATCTGCATTACCTAATCTGATGAAGTATATCACAAGAACTTCTGCTAAAGTAAAAAAATGAACTGCTCTAACTCGAGTTGTATAATTTCATCTAACCTTCTATTCCCTGTAAAATATTCCACCTCTGTTTAACCCAAATCCTTCATGCCTCAACTTTTTCTGTGAAACGCGTCGCCTCACGCTCCTCACGACCCTCTCAGGTCCTCATTCATTCTCTCTGACATTTTCCCTCACAGACTGAGCTCGTACCTCCAAGCTGCTCCCTTCGTGAACCTGTGAACTTTGTGCCACCTCCAGTTCTCCGTAAAAAAGCCATTTCAGATTCTTAAACAGGTGAAAAACATACATTTTTCAAAACCTTGTTGCAAAAAAAAAAAAAAATCTGTTTATTTAGAGCCGTAAGAGAAGCGTTGGATGCCGTTTGTTCCTGCACACATTCACACAAACTCATCTGTTGATAAATCTCTCATCGTAGCAGCAGCAGCCTCCAAAGCCTGTTGCAAGTCTGAGTGTGTGCTTGTGTGTGTGTGTGTGTGTGTGTGTGTGTGTGTGTGTGTGTGTGTGTGGGATGAGGGTTTAGGCACGTTGTCTGCTAGGCCGTCCAAGAAGCCCCAGGGCACCTCAGTAAAAGAGATAATTATCTTTTATCTGCTGTGTTGTGACGGGAGATTATGGTTCAAATTTACGATTGTTAAGGAGACAATGCAACGCGAGGCTTGCTCTTTTCAAAGTGGCGAGGGGGTCTCGAACAAGTGAGAGAACTCCCACAATGCCGCGGCAGCTCATCCCTCATGTTTCAAGCTTCAGGTCTTTGGAAACAAAAGGAACGGGATAAGAACTACAAAAGCCATTTAGTTTAAAAAGAAGACGAAAGTAATCCAATACTAATTTTTAAGGATCCTAAATAAAGTGTTTGGTTTATCTTGTAATGGTATCAAAGTGAAATCAGAGGAGATACGTGATACCACAGACTCCAATACAGTCCATGTTAGCTCACTATGAGTCAGTGTCTTTAACATCACACCATGCACGGGGGGTGCATCTATTACCAACCTGTTAATAATAGAGTTTAAATGTTTTTATAAACCCTGCTAACTTTTCCCACCGTTTCCAGTCTTTACACGAGCTAAGCTAACCTGCTGCTAGCTCTACAGCTTCACGTTTAGCATAGAAATGTCACAAAGTCTTCACATTTAAAGTCGTGGAGAGATGAAAAATCGGCGGTTCATCTCGAGCGCTCAAACAGAACAAACTTTAAAGAGAGATTTTGGAGGATTCACAAAACCACAACACAAAGAACAAACACACAACACACTAGCCTACATGTGACCACACTCGCACGGGTCGGTCGGGGCCTTCAAACCAATATTACTTATGACAAACCTCTGTGTTTGTCATGTGAAGGGAAACTGTAACACACCCAAACACGGAGCTGAGCGTTTGACAGAAAGCATCATTGAAGTGAGGAGAAGTGTTGACACATCCTGTGAAAACAAAAGTCTACTTCCTGAGGTGTGATGATCACTTTTACCACTGTGAGGGGATTTTTTTTTTCTTTCACTTTGTAAATTGAAAATACAACAAGATAAAACCACACAGTTGTCAGTGTTTATCCTGTCATATATGTGTATATATATGTTTGTTTATTTATGTCATGTCACAACCTACATGAACAATAGATTTACCAGTGAGAAGTGTTTGGTGCAAAGATGCGAAAGCTCTATAAGTCAATGATTTCATGACAAAGTTTGCATTTAAAAACATAAGTTAGATTAGATAGTTAGCATTAGCTATAGTTCAGTTTATCGAGGCTGATGATTTGTAATGTTTAGTTGTTGGCATGTAAAAGGGCTTTTTTATAGGCATCAAAATTCATCAAATTCCTCTGAGAAGTTGATCCCAAAATGTGACCTGACCTCTGCTGATGGTGATGAAGACGGACTGTTTCTTAAAGCCGATTAAAGCCACAAATCTGTCAGCGTCCTCACCTGAAAGACGAGAGGCAGACGCAGGAAGAGAGACAGACAGACAGACCGAGAGAGAGAGAGACAGAAATAAGTGCTTTTCTGACCATGATGATGATGATGGAGGGAAGAGGGGGAAAAAAAGAAGAAGAAGAAGAGATCACGGAGAGTTCGTCATTCATCCTCACCTGAGCTTCACATCCACTCACCCCTGGCAGACGTCTACAGCCGAACACCACAGAAGAAGAGGTCACCCAGGGGCCACGGAGGTCCCAGCACAGGGCAGAGCTCAGCTCTCCTCAATCCCTCTACACACACACATGCTCTTCCCATTCCCCGTCCCACATGCCCCCTTGACCTCACTATTAAAACACAGGAGCAAATCTCCCGATTGGTCACAGCAGCTCAGAAACAAATGACGCCAAATACCTGACTCCTGTTTGGCCTTTTTCCTGCAGGGAGGCATGAGAGGGCTGCAGCCGGCGGATTTAGCCGTCCACTTGTGCAAATACAGTCCAATATTGGAAACGTGGTTCTGCAAGAGTCCACATGACGTAGAGGAAGATGTGTTTGATAAACGTGCAGGGCCCCGGGCAACATCTCCGAAATAGCTACGAGAATGAGAAGTTGATGTTGCATCAATGAAGATCGACTTAACTCGACTGAGAAAGTACTTCCTTTATGGTTTCTACAAAACCCGCCTGGAATTTTTCTAATATCCAGAATCTATTTGTGTGTAGTTATAAAAAAGTTAGTTGTCTTTGTGTGAGAGCTTTGATGGCATCAAAAACTGCTTTTATAAATATAAGAAGGCTCCTTATGAGGACATGTAACATCCACGCTGCAACTGCTGTTTTCATTTCACTCTGCAGCTTGCATGAGACTTTGATCTGATTAGAGTTCACTTCTTTGACACTTTGGGGAAGTGTCAAAGAAGAAGGATATCAGATGCCTGTGGTTAAAAGTTTAAACATTTTATTCTGAAATATTTTGTTATGAATAACTTTATTTTGATGTTTTAGTTTGCACTTCCTGAACTATCATTGTTGCACTTGATGGATGTGCAGATGCATGCACAGAGAAAGACGTCTCTGCACTATGACGTGTGTCATAGTTTCCTTTTTCTATGACATGCATGCCATGTGTAATGTAAGCTCTGTGTTGTTTAAGCATTTCCTCTCCTCAATCCTGCTCACTGTTTCGTCAGTCACCAGTCAGGCCAATCTAAACGCCACTTTGCTTCATTATTAAAGACACTCGCA
Organism: Symphodus melops; assembly: GCF_947650265.1. Classification (NCBI taxonomy): domain Eukaryota; kingdom Metazoa; phylum Chordata; class Actinopteri; order Labriformes; family Labridae; genus Symphodus; species Symphodus melops. The sequence goes on from NC_136712.1 coordinate 2,157,195, forward strand.
GGTTAAACAGGCCTGCAGAGAAACGAAGCATCCTGCAGGTGAACTTAAGCACATGTAATGAGCAGACTTCGCAGAGCAGTATTTTGTACAATCAAATGAACAAAACGTAAACAAAGAAAGACATTTGTGTGGAGATTTTGCATGAGGGGGTTTTTGTTGTCGCTGGGCCCTCAGGCTGTATCAGTTCAGAGCTGATGATTTAGACCCAACGACTTCACAGCTGCTGAAACACTTTGAATCTGCAGAGTGTCGCACCGTGCACTTTTATTGAATCCCATTGTTAGATTGTGCTGGACGCATTTAAATGTGTCGTCTGAGGTTTGTGGTTTAATGTTACTGGATGCTCAGTATTTTATTACACCACATATTTAAAGGTGAAACTCGGGACGTGCTAGCTTTCAGCTCTGTGTGCATCGTTTCATGCTCCGTTTTAGCAGTGTGTTAGAGTGCATCACAATCAAACTGAGGTGAGCAAAATAAAGTCAAGAACAAGCCTGTGTGCTGTGGTCAGCAGTATGCACGTCGCATTCAATCTGATGTGACACCTGATAAGTTAACCTAATAGAAATGTCTGACATTTGCATCAGATTTAGATTGGAACGTGACTTTGGTCAAGATCAAAAATCAAAAATATATCATGTTTGGTTTTTCCAAATCTGAAACATCATTAGTGCAGTGTCTTCTCTGTCCAAACAAAAGTAACCAAGGTGCTTTTTTTTTCCCTTTCTGTCCCCCCTCCGTGCTGCATGTCACGCACAGACTGCGGTGCATTGTTGCCATGTGGTCGTGTAGTTAAATTGTGGTCTGAAAAACCAGAAGTATTTAACCGGTGGACTTTTTCTCAAATTCTTCTGGTGGAGTCCCGATGTCTTCACGGTCGCACGACAGAAAGTTTTCTAGAGATGCGGTCCAAAACCAACATAGTTCCTCTTATTTCCCCAGCTCAACTCTTTGATGTTATCAGCAGTAGCAACATTGCTAAGTGGGTTTTATGAGATGTTTTACATTTATTTGTTATCCTTTCAAAAGGTTGAAAACTTACATGTGTAAGTGTCCATGTTTTCTTTTTAAGATAAGGTGTATAAATAGTTTGATAAACGATCTAAGGTCAGAGGAAATGACTGAATTAATGCTGCTGCTGTGTGTGTGTGTATGTGTGTGTGTGTGTGTGTGTGTGTGTGTGTGTGTGTGTCTGTGTGTGTGCGTGTATTTATGGATCTGTCGGATGAGACAAAAAGCTCTTTCTGGCCGGCTGGCCTCTCTGACCCCGCTGTTTGATTTGTTCCTGCATCGTCTCTGTTTATTTCTGCTCTTCCTGTTTGGGCTTAACTGACCCTCGCGAGCTGCCCAGGTGAATGCTGGGTAAAGAAATAACAATAATAATAAATAAAGATGGCGGCCGGTAGCTGCTGGTGGTGGTGGGTGAAGAGTGGGTGTCAAAGATCACACAGAAAAGACGGCTCCGGACCACAGCGCTAACATGTCAACAGAGATTAAACTAGTTTATTATTTTCAAAGAGGGAAAAAAAATTACGAAACAAAAAAGCAGTCATATTTTACACTAGTGATTATTATTAAATTTTTACAACCATTCAGTCTGCATAACATAAAGAAATAATTCTACATCTTTGTTTATTTCGTATTTTTGGTACTCTGATTTATACATACAAATAACAAATACAGGAACTTTTTTCACAATGCATATAATCTGTGGGCAGGAAGAAAGTCTTTCAGGTGTGTGTGTGTGTGTGTGTGTGTGTGTGTGTGTGTGTTGTGTACATGTGTGTGTTTATGCGTGTGTGTGTGTGTGTAGGTGCAACACAAACCAATTGCCCGAGACCGATAGCACATCCAAAGAAAAAAAAAAAAAAAGAGAGCCATCTACAGCCGGAGCTGCAGACTCTCCGCAAACTTAATGCAACGCAATTCACGCAGGTGAAAACAGAGGCCTGCCCTTCTCAAAGTCTCTCCTCTCTTTTCTCCTCCCTTCTTTTCTTTCCTCCGAAGGCGTCCTCTTCACCTGCCGCGACTCGTACCCTTCTCCTCGTTAGCTGCCCGGGGGCATGTTTTCCTTTTTTTTTTCTTCTTACTTAATTAAAAAGTCTTCATTAAATGTACTGTATTTCATACAATTTGTACAAATATATTCAATGTCTGTCTCTCCTCGGTGAAGAAGAAAGGGGGAGGGGCTTGTGTGGGGGAGTTGGGGGGGGGGGGGCGCGGGGGTTCCTGTTACACAGGTGCGATTGAAGAGGGAGAGAGGCGGGTTTGGGAATTCAGGGCGAGAGGAACAGTTTCTTTTTCTTTTTTAAGTCTGTTTTCGTGATGTGTGGAAAAATGGCTTTTTTGTACAGAAATGGAGGTCCGTTTTTCGAGTGGATCAGCTGGGAGGAGAGCAGTGGCGGTTTAAGGGCGAGAGGAAAATGTTCTTTCTCTCCCGTGCTGGAGGAAAACAAAAACTCTTCCTCGTCGGAGGTCAGTGCGCCAAAAAAGGTAAAAGTCAAGTCTGCAAAGCATTCACATCGCAGAGGTACACTTTGATTTTATAAAAATAAGATACAACCGAAGACAAAGGAGGCTGTCGTCGTGGCACCGCAGCTCGCCTGGGAGAGGGGGGAGGGGCTTAGAGGAAAAGTTTATTTGTCTTTAAAGGAAGTGAGAGCAGGTCAGCAGAGGTACCGAGTGGGGTCAAAGTGGTGAGGGCGAGGGCCGGGTGCAGGTTTTAACCCATAGCTGTGACCATACTGGAGGGGTGGTGGGGGGCGAAGGAAGGGTGCATGGGTGTGGGGGTGCTCAGCATGTGGCCGGAGTGCGAAAAGGGGGGGAAGGAGGACATGTGGCGGGAGAGGGCGGCCGGGCTGAAGGAGCTGCTCTTGTCCATCAGGCTCTTGGAGAAGTCGTCCATGCTGTCGTGGGACTTTTTGCTCTTCTTGGACTTACTGGACATCTTCCTGTTCCGGGTTTGGATGCCTTCCTTCTTCATGGTCAGAGGTCGGTTGATCTGCTCTCGAAAGGAGACAGAGAAGACGGCAGGTTAGTATGTAGTCGCCGAAAAAGACGTGTCCATTAGCATGACAGGGAAGTACACCTGCACAGAACGGCTAGCAGAGAGCTACTTCACTCCACACGTTTACATGTGTTCCTCTGAGGACGGATACATCAGGTTAATGACTGGTGTTTGAAGCTGCAGATTAACCAAAGACAGAAATATCTGTGATGACCTAGGCGATCAAAAGGATGCTAAACACCTTGCTAGCTCCTATGTCATTCGCTCTGCTTTGTAACGTCCAGCATTTTAAAGTTAAGACGGAGGGACAGGAAATGCAAAAAAAACCCAATCCTCAACATTAAATGTGTTTGTAGGAGCTCGAGTGAAGGGACCGTCTGCAGGTTTTTAAAGAGACGTAAATATGTGCACGTTAAGCGTCCTCTCGGGCAGATTCAGGGTTATATATATTGACATGCTATAGAGTTCCATTATAACCCAATGTGACTGTCCCATCCTGAAACACAACATCGTTTACGTGTGTGTGTGTGTGTGTGTGTGTGTGTGTCTAGCCCTTGTTGTTTGTGTGTTGATTCTTTTCGGCTGAAGTGTATCTGAGCCTGCGTCCATGCCAGAAAGAAACAGAGAAAGAAAAAAGGGAAGGATGGAGGAGGAGACGGAGAGAGCGTCTGGCAGATCATGTGCGAGCCAGTCGACCACAGAGACACATGGCAACGATGACCGCCAACTTCTCCTCTCTCTCTCCCTCTCTCTCTCTCTCTCCCTCACTCCTCCTCCTCCTCCTCAACCGCTCGGCCCTGCCTTCTCGTGGCTAAAATGGCCCCAGCTGCCGTTTTCCAGCATCGGTTTAGCCGGGAACGAGAGCTGGATGATGGAATTCAGGACTGTGGGCAGGATTACGAGGGGAGGTGGATGAGGCCGACTGGCTTCCTGATCTTTCTTCCCGGGGAAATGGGAGCGGGGATTTCTTCCTCGTTGTCTGAGACTCTTCTTTTTTTTTTTTTACGGAGTGGCCTGGATGATTAGCAAAGGGCAGAGATCTGTGGTTTCATTCTCTAAGATGTGGCTCACTCTCTCTCTCTCTCTTCGCCTCCCTTCCTCCTCTACGCTCCACCTAAAGCACCGCTAAGGCCTCTTTGATGCCTGAGATGTCTCGCAGAGGAAACCCAGGGGCCCTCCGGACTGCGCTCAGGCCACCGCCCGCCCCCGAGACTTCAAACATAAAAGCTACGTCGACGTGTTTTCCAGTCAATGACCGCCACAGCAAAAAAACACGCGCAAGACTCTCACATCCTCCCCGACACCTGAAACCTCGAAGTGCTAAAAACAACCCCCCCAAAAAAATCATCAAATTCAGAACCCTCTGATAGCTTACACAAGAAACCGTCCGAGTTAGCTTCTTATCTCAAAGCGAACGGGACCACAGGCGAGCTTCCATCAGGTGTTTGGGGACACACATGCACTAAATTCTCCATGAAGAATGTGGAATTTGGTTCAAAGGGAGAAATCCAAAACAGAAGTCTGGATTTACCAAAACAAACTTCCCAATTACGCCCAGAGGTCGGGGTCAGTTCAGACGCTAATACGTAACGAGGGAATCTTCTTCTTCTTCCCTTTTCCTCGTCTGCACTGACGAGAAGCATGAGAACAGAGAAAGTACAAAACCCTCTCTTTATTTAACTTCACTTTTACACTCTCCATTTTTAAATACGTCTCTCTCCTCTCGTTTTAAAAGCAGCTGCCTCGCTGTCTTTACTGCTTTAGAGCACAAATATCTTTGACTTTTATTTTTGCGTTATTGCACGCTACTTTTCAAATCTGTTTTTTTTTTTTTTTTTCCTGAACGCATTGTTTTTCCACGACTTTCTTTGAGTCTAACTTTGACATTTATACACGCATTTCTCGACTTTTGTCTCCTTACATTTCCAAAAACAAGCTCCCAACTTTAACCATCATGCATTTCAGGATAAATCGATAAAAGTCTATTGGACTCATCGTGAATCATGTTCTCCTCTTGTTACAGCTTCATCTGAGGGAATGTGACACCCCTCACTTACACATCACCAAAACAATCAGAACACAACTCAACTGAAGGTTCAATATTTCATATGATTAAAAGTCCTTCAGAGGGATTCTTTTACACTTCATACTCTGACTACACTTTTACAGTTTCCTCACCGCTGAAGCATCTAGATCGACTTCTTGCAAAGTAAAAATAAATCTGCAGTTGCTGACAGGAGTAAATATGAGCTACAATTAGCCTGCTTTGTATGATTGTTTATTAATAGTTTGAACTACAATGTAGTGCTGATTCAAAGTGACAGCTCTGTGCAGCACAAATGAGGGGGGTGGGGGGTGGGGGGTGGGGGGGGTGAAGAAGTCCCCTGGGTTTTCAGAGGGAGGATGTGAAGTGATGTGCTGAGGCGATCCAAAACGACTCAAACTGGATTTGTGGTCAGAGGGGGGGGGACTCAAGCTCCAGAAGGGAGGGGGGAGAGAGAGAGAGAGAGGGGAAAAAAAGTCGGTCTGGAAATTAATGGAATTTTAATTAAGCCCCCTCCTTCTTTAATATTCAAAACGACGGCAGGCTGCGGGCTTAGTTCACTCCGCTCTTATACATTTTAGATTCGCACTTACTGCCAATAACTCATATTAATTCTACAGTATTTGTTATCAGCGTGGCCCGGAAAGCCTCTGCAGGGACGAGTCAGATAAATATTCAGACGAGGAGGAGGAGGAAGGTGCCCAGCAGGACGTGAGGAGAAGGAAGATGCAGGTGTGAAAATGAATATTCATGGAGGTATTTTCTACTTACATTGTGCAGTTTATAGTAGAGGCCGCAGGCGTTGCACACCGGGTCCCCGTTGGCGTTTCTCCGCCACAGCGTCGTCGTTGTCGTTTGACAGTTTGCGCATGACGTCCCCGCCCGTCTGGCTGCGGACTGCACGGCAACACAGAAGAGGACAGAGAAAGGTCAGATGACCCGCGAAATAACCCAATCAACAGCGACTTTCATTCTTACAGATTTAACACGAAGATACAATGCTCTTATAATTTCAATAATATATGAAGAAAAATAATGCGTTTGCAAAATTTCTTACAATAAATATATTTTAAGTTTTCTTCTATAAACCCTGCATTCTGGGGATATTGCACATCACTTTCTATATAATCTGTAACTGAAACAATTTTACGCACGTGCATTGTGCAAATCCATATAAGAAACCATTAACCATAAAAAACCATGCTTTATTTCCCTGCATACACACTCAATGCACATCATTTATTCTTTGCATTAACTCAAAGCTGAAAATAAACACAGAAATACCGAAAAAAAAAAAAAACTGAGCTGCTTTCACTCGAGGCTAAAAATAGCGTCATAGACGCATACCTCGTGCAGAATAAATATTTACAGAAGACATAAAAGCAGTGCCTTGAAATGGGAGAGCTATTAAATCTGATTAAATTCCCCCCTTTAAGTGTGTATATAGCTTGTTTTAACTGTCGACCTCGTGGCGCTAAACAATTCACATGGAAAGAAAGAAAAGAAGGAAAAAAGGGGCCTGAACGAGCTCATGGAGAGATTTGGTATCGATTATAAAGGCTCTTATGTTTTATACATATATAAATATATGAGCAGGCTTTTTTTCGGAGGGGGTGTGGGGGTAAATATAAATATCTAAAGCAGTGAAATGAACCCCGTTGTAATAATTGCACGCAAATTAAAAGCATGATAAAAAAAACACGTTTATTTTTGGCTTCGCTGCAGGCTGAGAGCTTTTTTTTATTTTATTTTTTATTTAAAGCCTCCTTCATCCTGACACAGTGAAAGTCGTGTCTTCTCATGGATTTAGCTGCCTGCCTGTCTGCTGCAGTGCCTTTGACATTGATGTTATAATCTCTAAAAACAATCAATAGACAGGTGACCGCAGAGGACACGCTAACGTAAAGGACTACATTATCTCTCGGAGGGATTTCCAATTATACACATGTGGTGGCCTAATAACCCCTGCTGCTGTGTGCTGTGAATAGCCAATAAACCCTTTTACGTCTTTATATGACGTGTCTTCAGTCTGCCTATAATTTGTTCCTTCTTCTGTGCTTTTATTCCCATATATTTTTTAATCATTTTCTTTCGCTTATACTGTTTTGTTGCTATATCATTTATATTTTCTGCACAAAATGGATGACATTTGACGTTTTGGAAACACATCATTCATCATTATCAAGGTAAAAACTTATCATAGAGACGCTCATGAATTCTCCTCTGCTGTCACTTTCTGGCCTCCACTGTTTCTCTCTCATACTTGCCCCCCCCCCCAAATCAAATGTGCAAAGTCAATTATGACGTTGCAGTTACCCTCGTCTGATCATAATCTTTGATTTAAGAAAGCACTCTAACATGTGAAGTCGTGACTGTGTGTCTGGCCCCGGCTGGCTCTCTACAGCCCTGCATGTTTTGACTGGGGAAGCGGGGCTTGTGTTGTTAAAAGCGACTTATCTGCGCTGCTCAGATATCCGGCAGCCCTTTCCTGGGAAGCCGGCTTTTCACATTATGGAGGTCCAGAGCGTGCATGCAGGGCTGGACTTGCACTTTGCAGCCCATGAAGCTTTGCCTCGAAAGAATTTTTTTTATTTAGTTTCATAAGAAGGTAGAGGGGGAACTCCTCTGATGAAGCTCTGATGACATGAAAGGGGTTTTCCCTGCCAAAACAACAGCTGCACCTGAACAGCAAATGTTACCTAAATGTTACTAAATGTGCACATTATGGAGCTGTTTGTGCCATCTATGAATGCAGGCCTGCAGCCTCGCTGCAATAAGCTACAGTAGCAGCTTTTAAAGCAGGCCTATAAAACGATGTGAATCAATGACATTCTTGCAAATAAAAAATAGCATCGTCATTGCATTTAAGGAGAAAAAAAAATGTGCAGTTTTTCTATGGTAGTATCTGAAAACAGAGACCTGCACTTGTCGAGTCAATTTCCTGCAGCTAATAGGCCTACTTCTTCCTGGATAGGGGAAAAAAACAGAGAGAGAGACGGAGAATGTCATCAACAGAGAAGGAAACGTGGAGGAGACGTACCAGCCGCCGCTTGGGCTTGATGAGGGGGCGATTCTGCCCGTTCATCTTGTGATAGAGTCCGCAGGCGTTACACAGATAGTGACCCGTACCATCCCGCCTCCACAGCGGAGTCGACGTGGCCCCGCAGTTTACACACTCTCTACCTTCTGCAAGAGCACACACACATACACACACACACACACAAAACATGGACACACCCTGGTCAGTTGATCCCTTTATAAAATCAAATAGATAAATAAAACATTTATTTTTATGAATGTAAATAAGCTGGAAATAAAAAGGTTAGAAGTCAGAGAATAATGCTAAATGTTATACATCATGCAAAATGCATCATGTTACATTTTAAACAACAAACATCAACAATAATATATTATTGCAAACATATGCATGGATTTTCTGCAGCAAGTATTTTATTTCACTCTCTGTCTCTCTCTCTCTCACACACACACACGCACACGCACACACACACACACACACACTTGGTTGACACACACACACTTGGTGGTTAATGTTGTGAAAACAGCATCAGTTTTAAGGTCCTTAATCTTTTCATAAACCACAAAATCTTCAAGCTAGTTATTTCAAACTGTGCAAAATGCCATCTGGTTTCTGAGCATTTTTAAAAAATCTATTAATAACAAGACCTTTTATCTTCATCTCATCAGCTAATTTATCAGTTTTTATAATCAAAAGAACTCTATTTAGCACTTCGGCTGTGTGTATAGCAGTTTTATAAAGGGCTGTGTCCTTTGTTTTGAACGATTGAGGGGCTTTGACTGGCACTTCTCTAGTGACACCGGCAGGTGAGCCGCGCACTAACAGTTTGATTATAGAGCAGAGAGAGAAAGGGGCCCTGAAACTGAAACAAGTGGAGCTGCCACATTATTTGAAAGCAGAGACTCTCACACAGCGCTTTTGTGCTCACGCCGAGAGCCTTTTTGCATTTTCATGCAGCCGCACTTCCCCTTTTTTTGTCTACCCGAGCTGTTAAAACAGACTTCTCCTTCACAGCCACACAAAAAGAAAGAGAGGGAGAGAGGGAGAGATGCATGTTTGAGTTCGTCTGGTTTTAGATGTGATAGACATGCAAGCACCTGGATAAGTGCTTCTTTACCGCTGCTCGAATCAAACAGGAACTCATCCAATGTATACCGATTTGAGATGGTAAAAAAAAAAATGCAGGCTTTTGCAATGCACGTTTAGTGTAATGCACAATTTAGCTTTCAAATAAAATGCTTAATTCTATCCAAGTTTAAAAGGAAAGCTCATATCTTTAAATGAACATTATCTCGTATTATCCTCGAATTAAAAAATCTTGATTTGCATTAGTGTATGATGCAGAATAATCCCGATGATATGCATCAGATAATCCACTGTTTTCTGTGCTCCCATCAAAAGCGCTGATATTAATCTCATTACTGCAAACTGGTTTTTCAGCTGCAGACATAACCTTAAAAATAATTACCAGCCCTCTTCTTCTTCTGCATAAATAGTAATATATCTCTGTCTGTGTGTGTGTGTGTGTGTGTGTGTGTGTGTGTGTGTGTGTGTGTGTGTGTCTCTCTCTCTCTCTCTCTCTCTCTTCCCTTCCTCTCGGTGCAGGTTCGTGCTCTCTGCCTGGGCGACGTTTCACCCGTTTTTTTTTCTTTCCCTGTGAATGAACATGCAGCATCCGGTGCTGAACCGCTGGGTAAACAATGCAACTGTGGCGCGCACTGGTCTGACAGTAATGGGATTATCTTAAACATATAAACGGGGCGACACAGCCCAGAGAGCTGGCTTCCCCTCTGTCTCTGTTTCTCTCTGTGTTGGTGTAGAGGAAGGTGGAAAAAAAGACCTCAATTAATCACAGCATTTGGCCATAGACTCGTTTACTTTTATCGGGATTTGATTTTGTTGGGAAAAAATCCAAATAATCGAAGAAGAAAAATAGTTTTATTTCGACGTCATAATTAATAATATATATGTATTCTTTTTTGATTAAATTCATTTTAAATTGTATTGCTTTTAAATAAAGTCTAATCTTAACTGTAAATTAATTTGACTGTATTCATATTTTTATTATCAGATGATGAAAGAAAAAGCTTTGAGGCATTTTGATGCGTCTCTAAAGAATTCAGGTTTGGCCTTTAGCCCCATATTGGGAGCTTTCTTTTTCAAGTGAGGGATGAATGAGCTCCTCGCGGGCATTTTTTTTAAAGGTATGAGATTAAACATGGCTGATCATTAAGGCTGCAAATCTGGGGAATATAATGTTAGATCAAAAGGGAATGTAATAAAGCGCACGCCTACCTGAACAGGACCTTGTTTTTGGTCTTGTTTTGGAACCATAACTAGAAGATGACCCACCTATCAGGCTACTTGGTGGGAAGAGGCCTGGGCCGTATTCGGGGACATAGGATGGGTATGTGGCGATGGGGTGGTGGGCAGAGGATGACCCTGCTCCGATTGATGCCACGCTCCGGCTGTGAGCTGACTCCAGTTTCATACTCTCGGCCAGGGTCACCTGGTACTTTATGCACTCTTTATCCTCCTGCCGCACCGAGCTGCTTGAGCCGGGGGTGGATATGCCTGGGTCCGGGGACACGTCTTTAGGAGGGGTGGGGGGGAACGTGAAGAGATGCGGGCTGGTGTGGCCGGTGGACAGAGAGGAGGAGGAGGCCGGGGGGTAGACGGACAGGCCTGCCGGGGAGCCGTGGTGCAGGGGGTTCTTGGGAAAGGGGCTCAGGTTCCAGGGAGAAGTGCTGTGGTGCGGGGCGATGCCTTTGCTCCCCTCCAGCCAGGGCAGAGAGCCGTGCAGTAATGAGGGACGGCACACCTGGCTACCTGAAGCAGCACAGAAACACACGGACACATTACGAGCTGCTCTCCTTGTTCAACAGCAAACAAACACATTCATGCATTTCATATTTCCAAGATTAACATTCACGTTTTAGCCCAAAGGCAAAACACTTTTACGCACAGATTTACATTTTGTTTCTTTACGCTTAACACAAATTAATCAGTCTCCAAAATACTTTCACCAGAGGTGACACTGCCCTTTAAAACTAGATCTCCATGTTTGTGATTTTAATATTTTATTTTTTAATTCTGCAGGCCATGAAGGCAACAACATGCAAGTAAAAAGACTCAAAAGATTCTACGTCGTGATTGATTGTTGAGGAAGTTAAATTCTGCAGTAAAGGGAACTCCACAAATGACTACAATGCGCATGAAAAGCATTCAATAATAAAGCTAAATATTGTGTAAATATGCTTCTAATCATTTACTGAATTATTATTTTACGTGCCAACGCGGGTGTTGGAATACACACTCGCCTGATCCAGAAAGACATTTTACGCACGTTATTTGTCAAGCCATTTCTTTGACATTTCTGATGGATGAAATTCCGTGTTTGGGAAGTTTAGATTTGTGACAGAAACCAAAGACAGACTCGAGGTAAACCATGCGTATTTACGGCGTGGTTTCACAACACTTAAAGCTCTCAGGTTTTTCAGAAAAAGACTCGGGCCAAAACCGAAACCTGGCCCGGCTCACAGTCAGATTATACAAATAATTCCAAACACGCTGTCTGTAATTTAATATTTGCTGTAGGGTTTAAATTACGCGGAAGGGTCTAAACAAGATAACGTGCTCATTATTAAATAAATAAAAGGCCTAAAGAGGCCGTTTGTACTTACTGTGAGGAGGAGGAGGGTACCTCTGGACGGCCCGGACAGAGTTTCCATAGTACGGAGAGACGTGGTTCCCCTGTCCATCGATATTAAAGAGTACATCCACATCGTCAGCGAGGGGATACTGCGAAGGGTCCATGTATGAGTGGCCGAGGCCCGGGTGATGTGAGCCGGGATGCTGCTCGTTCAACACCGCGGGATGATGGCTCATCCATCGTGGCTGATCCGCACTTACTTCCATGCTTTTCTGTGTGTTTTGCGTGTGTTTTTTTTTTCTTCAGCAAATGTTCATGCAAACCGGTACGAGTCACAAGATAAGAAAGAATCAGTCCAAAATCCGTGTATTTATATTAAATCCACAGGTTCCGCGCGAGCTTCCGATCACCTGGAGACAGAGAGGAGAATTTTAATGTCTGATATTCTTAGGGTTTGTTTTTTTTTTGCTCACATGCAGCACGACTAAAAGAGGCAAGCTTAAGTCAGTTTACCCCAAAATGAAGGATATTTAAACACGAAACATACCCCACATTACAAATGCAACAAAATAAATACGTCCAAAACGGAATCCAGTCCAACGCAGAGTTCCTGAACTTCTTCCTCTTTGAAAAAAACAGCAACTCAGTGTTTCAGCTCAACAAGTAGAGATTTGCACGAGCGCAGCGGATACTTCACCACACTCTGACCAGCACCAGCAAGTTAAACTCACTGATCAAATCTGTGTGTGTGCGCAGTTGTAGCCTCTCTCTCCATTAACTCCTCTCTCTCTCTCTTTCCCCTCTCGTCTGTGTGGATCGTGCTCGCTCACCCTTGCGCTACCTCTCTTTCTCTCTCTCTCTCTCTCTCTCTCTCTCACTCTCTCTCTAGCTGCCCTCTCTCTCTCTTTCTTTTTTTCTTTTTTTTTTTTTTTTTACAGTGAAGGCATTCTTTCAGGATGGCGCCAGGCAGCTCAATGCTTGCAGACAGCTGTGGCGCGACGCAACTTAAGGAGGGTCTGTCAGTGTCATCAGTTAAGGGGAGGGGCCTGCCCTAATTGAATATAACGTGGGGCCAAGGAGAGATGCAGAAGTAAGTACTGCAAGATTTTTTTTTCTATGACCTTGCCTGAAAAGATATTATTAAAATTAGGATATTTCTTTTTAATAGGTCTGATAAAAAAAAACTTAAACCCAAATTACGCATGAATGCATCCCAAAGGGTGCAGAGTCATCACGTCTTTTTTTCTTTTTTTTTTAAAATAGGGTCGACATAATAGTGTACGTAAACGTAACGTATAACGTAAACCTAAGTAAAAGTATACCTTTGTAGACAAACAAATGCACAAAGAAAGGGGAATATTTACACACACAAAACAAACTGTGCAGTCATGAAAATAAAAGTAGTGAAAGAAAATAAAAAATATTTTTGCCGAATTTGTGTTGGAAATCTGCTGTGTGCTGCACTTTGTGCACAGACGTAGTAAGAGGCTGCAGCACGCAGAGCCTGTTGCTCGAGGGGCCAAAGGCAGGTTGCGGGACATGTTCACGCTCTTAAAATTGTGACAGTGCGTCCTCTCGCGGTGACAGCCACATTATTCTAAAAGCAACATCCAAAAAACCCTGAACCCAGATCTCCTCGCGCTGAAGCAAGGACGCAGAGGCTTATAGAGTTCAGAATGTATGCTTATAAATACAATCTTAATGTAGGCTTCTCAAAGCTGTCACTGAAGTCACCAGTATCCATGCTGTAACCTTGCAGAGACTCAGACAGACAAGCAACAATGGAGCATGTCATTATTTATTCAAAACGGTGCATTAAATGGAACACGATAGCGTGCACAGGGAGTGATTTAACCCCCTTCGATTTTCATCTTTTCTTATTGGAAAGTTTAACATTCAAGCAATTTAAAGGGCAACCTTTCCCCCCCTGAAATCAGAGAGGAATTAACCCTGTATGCTCAGTGCCACACGTGTGTTGTTCACCTCCGGACAGGGGGGCTTCTCCATGGGGAACTATAAGTCTAAAGGAGCCCAGTTTGGCTTCTCCTTGCACTTCCAGATTGGCAGTTTGTAATAGTAGAATATATTTGTGTGTACGTGAGTGTGTGAATGTGTGTCGTGGGGGCAGCCTCCGCGACGCCACTGGATGTGACGTCACCGCGCGGTGTAAACAGTCAGGAAATGAACCCTCTCTCTCACACACACAGCTTGCGCGTGTTTGGCAGCAGGAGCGCGCACGCTCTGCACTATAGCACCGCGTAGGTTTCAGCCTGTCACTGTCTAATACCAGGTATACGCTCGGTTTAATGGGGAATATATGAAGACGTCAATGCACGAAATAGATCATTGATAACGCTTTCAATAGCTGGATAATTTCCTGCATACGGTTGTATTTTCACAGCTGTACGATTTCAAACTTCCAGGTCCAGGTGATGACAGCATTATTTGAAAAAAAAAAAAAAAACGTAAAAAAAGCCAATAATTTTATCTTTTTTTATTATGATTAGGATGTTGTTCCCAGCTGGGCGCGTGGGAGCTCTGACTGAGGCAGTGTTGGCAAAGCTTGCTATTTTTCCTCTCCAGGATAGCCCTACACCTGGAAAGAGAGAGAGAGAGAGAGAGAGAGGGGAAATGAGAGAGGGAGGGAGGGAGGGAGGGAGAGAGAGAGAGAGAGGCATGCAAACCTGAGACTGAACTTGGATGCAAACTGCTGTAGCTGCCATTGTCAAGCTGTCAGCGGACTCGTGTAATTATCCTCTTGAAAAGTATCGCTGAGGCCATTATCCACAAAGTCCCCGTTATAGGTGCTCAGAGGCAAACACATGACGGTAAATGTAGCCTAAAATCCCGATTATGTTTTTTTGTTTCTTGACTGGATGTATCGAAGCTTAGAGAAAGGGACATGGAAGCCGTCCCATGACTTGATTCCCCAAGCCTCGGTGTCAATAACGCCGGAGCTTATTCAGCGCAGAATAAGGCTGGCTCTCTTAAAAAGTTGTCATTTATAATCCTGAAAACTGTCTCCACGGAGGGAGAAACGGTGGCTTCAGCTTTCTGTCTCCCTCAGTGTGTGTGTGTGAGAGAGAGAGAGAGAGAGAGGGAGAGAGAGGGAGAGAGAGAGAGGTCTGGGTCTATTTTGGAAGTTAATGGCCTACAAATAGAAGCGCTGCGTTTGTGCGTAAAGGTTGATTCATAGAAGCAGGCGAGGGGCCAGTCCGGCTTGTGATGGCAGAGATAATTTCTGAGTGATTATGTCAGCCAGCTTTGATTAAAATCACGACATGGCACACTTTCTTTTTCTACACTGCGGCTGAAAATTTAAGACACGAACGGATTATTCCACTGCCTGTGTGTGTGTGTGTGGGGGGGATGAAATGTTTTAGATAACGTCTCTTTGTACGTATGTTCGTGTGTGTGTTGTGTACCTTAACTTCCTGTGCGTGTGTTTGCATCATCAGTTATTGACAAGGATTTCCAACTTGAATAATAATCTCCTTTTGTCATGTGATTGGCCAACAAGATAAAATCACAACAACAATAATGAACATAAACAGTAATGTATCTCACCAGTAATACTACTTCAATAATATTAATTTCAATAATAACCGTACTAAATATAAATAGTTTATTCGTAATATTTCAAAAATAAAATACATGTAAAGAAATGTTG
Source organism: Symphodus melops (assembly GCF_947650265.1). Lineage (NCBI taxonomy): Eukaryota > Metazoa > Chordata > Actinopteri > Labriformes > Labridae > Symphodus > Symphodus melops. The sequence goes on from NC_136712.1 coordinate 2,172,605, forward strand.
TTTTTTAAAAGAACATGTTTAATTTATATTTCATTTAGGCTGTTTTATTTCAAGCTTTGTGATTGGCTAATGGTCCATAATGTGTCCCATATTTTTCATAAAGCGTCCAAAATAAACATGACCTTTATTAACCTTTTTTCTTCACAAAGTAAATAAAAAAAAAAAAACCTACACAGTAAAGAACATAAAATAGAAAATACTGTATAAAAGGCTACATGTTATGAAGGCTAGGCTAAATAATTAGCCTAATAAATGGTGAAGCCGTAAAGCTGCAGGTGTTGTCTGATATGACCGTGTCGATAAGCAGCTACAGGCTCCAGTCATTGTGATAAGATGTGTAATTGTGATCTCTTTCACGGGTTAGATATTCATTTCTTGGCTACATTTTAAAACGAGTCGTTAGCTGTTCGTGTGCTCCGTGAGTCATCTGTCAACCTTTCTGTCTTTTCAAGAAAAACACTCCAGGTTGCTCCTGTGTCAGCATGTGAACACACTCGGCTTCTTAGAACAAAACGAGGGCGTCAAATTCTGCGCTTGAAACTTGAAAAACCCAAAGTGCATTTCCTAGAATGATTTAAAACGAGAACGTGAACATTTAAATCATCGTGTTTTTTTTGTTGTTGGTGTGATTTCTTCGAGTGTGGAAAAATAAAAAAAAATAAAAAAGTAGCACTCCATGGGCTAATTTGTGTCATTCTTCCCATCGAAGAAGAAAAAGAGAAAGAAAAGAAAAAACAAAACGGTCTGCCAATTTTCTGACTTGTGATGCTTATCTGCGTCTATATCGCTGCTCGCCAGACGCACTGATGTAATCTTTGATTTAAAGCACATGCGGGGCCTCCTCTGCAACCCCAAAACTAACTCATTTAGATTTGTTTTTTTGTTTTAGTTTTTTTTTTACTTCTTCTTCATAGTCATTAACGAATTATTTTTCTTTTTATCACATACAGACACAATTTCGACGCGTGTTTCACAACTTCCATTATACCCAAACAATAAATCGACAGTGATACGAGACTCAAAAGAAACCACAGCACCTCTGCTGCCCCTCATTGTCTCGCTAAAAGACGGTCTCTCGTGGCTTTTATCTCGGTTTAAACCATTTATAATGTTTAATAAACATACTTATTTATTTTAATGAAAATGTGCCAAGTTTGGCTATTTTAAATTACAAAAGAGAAATGTTTTTTAAATAGCCTTTAGATTCAGTTCAAATGTGCGCGAGCTCTCTCTCTCTCTCTCTCTCTCTAGCTCTCTCTCTCCATAACCGTTAGACATCCTGGCCCGTGACACTTGTGCACGTGAGATGCCCTTAATTTAGCGTCCTATTCCTTCTCTTTCTCCGCCATAACAAGACATACCGACCATAGACGAGATGGAGGCGACTAATAACGGAGGAGGGAAAACGCAGCTTCAGCAAGCCTGACTCCTTTTTTTATGACCCGCCGGCAAAGGTAATCAGATCAATTTCACGGCTTGTATGAGATTCTGCCTATACCACCAACCTGAGCGCGAGGTAATAGGTCGTTAAAACCCCTCATCTGTGCGAGGTATGGGGGAGAGGTGGGGGTGTAAAGATAGGTGGCTTCATATTTTAAGAAATGCAGCTTTAAAAAGAAACAACAACAACAACAAAAAACGTGTCAATCTTGAAACGAGCGCAAAACTCAATGCTGGTTTCTGTTTTTGACCGGAGATAATTACGCGTTAGCCAGCTGAAAGAATGTGGCAACAAAAGCAGCAGCTCGAGACGACGTTCACGGCAACAATGGCGGACGTTATGGGTGTTATAGCCGGTGTTATCAACACTACAGCCCCCCCCTCCTCCCCCCTTTCCAAGCAAGTGCTCACAGCCACACAGTGGACAGCAACAGAAAAAAAAGATGTAACCAAAGGCAGCTTCGTTAACCAGCTCAGTGTTTCGATTTATTTCAATTATTTTTGAATTAGCCAAGCATACAAAAAGCCCGTTCACAAAAGTTTCCCATCATTCATAAGACGAGCGACATCAATGAGCTCTCATATCAATACCACTGACAGGAAAGAGGCAGCCGATTGGACGCGGCTCTTTTTTTTTTAAGGTTGCACCGACTCCAGAGCGAATCTAAATATTTACTGACCTGTAGTTGTGGACGCTGGACCGGATGATGGAGGCGTTTTTTTTCTGCGGATGTGAAGAAAGAGTGACATAGAGATGGCAGCGCCGATGGCATTTAGAGAGAGAAAGAGAGAGAGAGAGTGAGAGAGGGGGGAGAGTGAGGAGAGCTGTGGACGTAGGAAGAGAGAAATAACAGAGTCTGTCACAGAGGTGGAAGCTGTGGTGGTGGTGGTGGTGGTGGTGCGCGCTCCCTTGGTCCCGGAGTCACAGCGTCATATAACGAGGAGAAGCACGCACACACATAGGCTACCGGGCAGGCTGCACGCGCGTCTGGGCCAACCAAAGGCGGCCTCCTTTACCGTACTTACTGTACAAGTGCACGCCAGCGCTTCCGGGTCTGAAACATCACAAGAATAGAGGAATAGAAACCAAATCCAAGCCAGTACACAACAAGGACCATAAATGAAGATGTTTTAACCCTGTTTATGCTATTATTTCTTTTTTTATACACTTAATGTTTACATTTTTGACCCCCCAAAAATTCTGGTAATATATTTTATTTTTTATGCTAATATTTGTATAAGATAAATGTAAGTAAACACCTGACTAATGCAGGTAACGCCCACGACCATGGTCTAATTTCTCTCTATAAATCGAATATTACAAGTAGAATATGTTCTTCTTAGAAATAAGGAATAAGAAATTAAAAAAAAAAAAGTATTTCAGTGGTTCAAATAAGGACAAATTGTGCATATGTAATTCTGAACGTTGTGTAGGCCTATATGTGTATTATCTATATATCCATCCCTGTAAGAATGGTGCAGATATTTCAGGGCAGAATACAACATCACTGCGTGACACACAAAATGTTGCACCTCCTTTTGTGCTGGAAGAGGAGCCTCTTTCTCTCCTCCGCCACAAAAGGACAGATGAAGCCGTATAGCCTGGGTGTCTAATCAACACAGGAGATCCGCGCCAAACTCCACAGCAATTAGAGCTACATCTGAACAATGTGTAAGCAAACAAAATCTGAAATCTTCCCGTATCGAAATGCTAATGTGAGATTGGAGCTGCGTGCATTGTGGCACTGGCTTTTCTTCTTTTTTTTTTTTTAAAGCAGTTGTTCTGGGGGGGGGGGGGGGGAAATGGCATATACATCCAGCACTAACCCGGAGCATATAGAGGCCTGCTAGCCTGCTTATTGACACCATGGTTCATTGAAAGGAGCACCAAGCAAATCCGATCCTTCTCTGTGTGAAATGCACTGAGGAAAAGAGAGGAAGAGGAGGAGAGGGAGGATGCTGCAGGCTTGGTATCTCTAATGTTGCGCCTTTCCCTCTTCGAAGGAGAATGTAAACTGATCACACCCCAAATCTATCTTTGGGGGAAGAAATTCAATTAAGGTAATAAATGAAAGATAATTGGCGTTGTATAAACTTACGAATGCAAATGTTCAGCATAATGTGTCTTTTTAAAACCAATGAATAATTCAGTATTTCCACGCATGCATACAGGGTAAGCAGAGCTTTTCATTTATGGAATTAGTATCTCAGTAAATAGAATTACAAAATAACACATCCAGATCGTAATGATTTATTAATCTCTGTTGAAATAAAGTGCTTATTTTGGGGCTGATTTCGATGTAAAGGTGGACTTAATATGCGGATTTGATCAAATGTGCACATTGAGAAACACACCAGATAATTAAAGCATATTATAGGTGTTGTAAAAAGATTAATTATGAGGGACTATAACGAGAATCAATTTGGTCTTGTTTAGTCGGGATACAATTGAATAAGAAGGGGAAATAAAATTAATAATTTTTTGAAAGGGAGTGGATATAAAATGCGTTTTTTGGGAGAGGAGGGGTGCAGATTTGAGAAGTCAATCCTTAATTAATTATAAATGGAGACTGTAAATGACTTGGATGCCGTTGATCTAATACTGAACCACACTAAAGAGGGGTAGCCCCCTTCTTCTTCTTCTTCTTTTTTTTTTTTTTTTTTTTTTTTTTTTTGGCGTTTTCCAGAACCGAGCTTGACGCCTAAAGTCCAAAGTCACGCTCCCCTCTTCTCCCGCGTGCACCCTCTGCCGTGAAATCGCGTGATTAATGTAGAATTTGACGCGAGCTCCCGCGTGACAGCAGAGCCTGACAACAAGCTATAAGCACAAACCCTCCGGTACACACACGCACGCACACACACACACACACACACACACACACACACTGCACGGGCCGTAACAACAAGCAAAGCCCGCGTGCGCACACTGGCCTTTTCTGCCCCAGCCCTGCTGATATTTATAATCTGAGAAAGAGGCGTCACAATGTCACCTTTATGTCCTGATTAAACACTGCAGCACTTTCAGAGGGCTCGCGTGTTTTTAAAGGGTTAATTTTGCAGATTCAAATAGTGCAGCATCCAGTGGAGCAGCGCGTTATCTGCTGCACCGTGGCTTTTCTGCACCGTTAGTGCGTAAACGGAGGAAATCATTTACGGTCACCCGCTTTTATAGCCTCCTGGTGTAGCCTAAATTTTATTAGACACTTCCCACTCCAAATGTGAAATAAATGCTGCAGTATATATCTCCCCTTTTGTCCCCTGCCTACACGATTCCTCGCTGTAAATGTCGAATAAGATGACCTTAATTTAAGACAAAACACCTCCAAAAATGTATGGGCCACGCATTATCTATTTACTTATTTATTTCCCTCAATGTGTTTTATTATTCTCGTCCTGTGCAACCCTCCAAACGTTAAGCCAATGTGTATGTGTTTCTTTTTTTTCTCCCTTCACGCCGGCTTCTCCCTGCGATTTTATTTTAAAATATTAGGCCGAGGTGGGGAGAATTATAAACGACTCTGCTCTTATCTGCTCCCTTCACGTATCCAGGATCACAGAAGCTGATTAAGAAAGAAGTCACAGCCAACGCTGGATTCATAATGATTTGGAATAATGAATCCTTATCTCCCCTCTGCAGATTATCAGCCTTTCAGCTCGCCATGTTTTGTTACATGGGATAATTTATTGCATCTAATACATCACAATGAATCTGATGGGGGAAAGTGATGGCCATGTTAGGAGAGAGGCAGCTTTTTTTTTATCCTGGGGCAATGAAATGCCTTTACGATTTTTAATTGGTAAAATATAAGGGGGATCTGATAAAAAAAAAGGAGAAAAAATAGAAGCACAGAGGTATAATCTTGCCTGCTAGTGTTCCAGCAGCACTCTGCACTATAATTAGTGTGTCAATTTCAACCTGAAATTAACAGCATCGACCTGCCATCTCTGCTTACGCCAGTGGAGTCAGCTAGATCCTAATTTCGCATGATTTATTTTTCACCAAGAAGAGATAATTAATCATAAACACTGAAAACAGTGCAGCAAAGTGGAGATAACAAAATATTTGCATCTAAAAAGATTCGATGAAGCTAATTCGTTTTCACCCCCACCTCCCCATCTTCAAGCCCACCTGATCTACTGCAGTCCTCGTGCAGCATCTCCAAGTTTTTTTTTTAATTTTCCATGATTAATCTTTGTGTGGTGCTGTATCATTAATCACTACATAAGATGGGGGGGGCGACATGTAGCTCCCCCTCCTCCTCCCGTGTAAATAGAGGCTACAGTGTGGGGAACTGTAATTGTTGAATTGTGGATGTGGAGCAGCACGTGCATGGTGGTGTCACTGTTGTTGGGAAATGTGCCATCTTTTTTTTCATTGAAAGGAGTAGAGGGGGGTGTAGCCTATAGTAGTCTGACAACCAGTAGGATGCAATGTGCTGAAGCTTTTAACTAAGAGGTCCCACTTTAATCTGAGAATTTTTATTTTCTGGCATGGATTTTGAATTTTAAAATTCTGTCTTTGAAACGTGTTTACTTAGACCTTTATTTTAATTATTTGTCTCAAAGATTTTTGTGGTTAACCTAACAATGCTAAGATTAAAATCTTACATTTAAAATCTAGAGATTAAAATCAGATTCTGGAGAAAGGAAAACAACAAAAATATTGAGTTGAATTCTTAGAATAAAGAAAATATTCATACAGTTTTTAATCCTGAAAATTAAAATCAGAATCAAAGTTATAATTCTGAATTCTTGATTCTGAAGTTCATTTGTGAATCTGAGAATGAAGAAAGGGTACTGAGAATTAAATTGGAACAAAGAGTAAAATGAAATTCTGAGATTAAAGGCAGAAATCTGAATTTTTGAATGCTAAATGTGTGTTGATAAAGTCAGAATTATCCTTTAAAAATTTTTTGGATTTATAAAAAGTCAGAAATCTGAGTTTAAAGTCGGTAATCTGAGATTAAAATCAGGATTCTGAAAATCTGGGAATAAATTCTGAAATCAGAGATAAAAAAGTTTAAAGTCAGATTTTCCTCACATGTGGCCCTCGTCATCCTCAGTTATATTAATAATATTATAGAGGTTATTATTATTATTGGATAATGAGTCTTTGTTTGGAAGTCGTCACTGGCAGCGTGCCCGTGCAGCTCTGAGTTTTTGGACGGCGTCGTGTTTAAACTTGGGCGTGCTCACCGTGCCAGGATAAATTTGCATTTTATTTGCAGCTGTAATTAGCTGATCAGCATCGCTCGCTCTCTCTTTCTCTCTCCCTCGGCCCATCTTTCTCCTCATTATGATTTTCTGTTGCCTCTTTCACTGCCCCCCGTCTCTCCCCCCACCAATCCCTCATTTTCCAATGTCCTGGCAGCGCCACCAGATGTTTATCGGTTTTATACCCAGGGACAGTGCCATGTCAAACAAACCGGGGATGGACACTTACAGGCAGGCGGCTGGGTATCCAGGCAAGCCCTCCCCTCCTCCTCCGCCTCCTCTTCCTCCTCCTTCTCTTCCCTGGCTGAGCAGAATAATCCTGGACTGGGTGGGCCAACTGGGAGTCCAGTGAGGGTTTCATATGAAAGACTAGATCACATTGGCTGTTGCTTAAAAAAAAAGAGGGGGGGGGGGGGGGGGGGGTGTCTGAAAATAGCCTGATTTTCACACACTGTGAAAGAAAATCTTAATCTTTAGTCACATCCAGTGGAGGCTGATGCTGCGGCCCTGATTCTGCAGATAGAGATGTGGAGATGAGCTCATAATGAGATGCGAGGCTGGGGACAAACATTCAGTCAGGAGTCCTCCCAGGAGACATCCTCACAATACGACCTGCCTGTTATCTGCGGGGGAATGTACTCCCTCTTTAATGAGCAGCCGTTTATTATAAACACACACTCTTTTAACCTCATAATTGAAAGATTGGCTCTGCGGGAGGCTGACCCCCCACACTGCAGCCGTGCATGCATACACTATCTCCATCTCAGTGTAGATCACCTGTGTTGCAACAATCACAACAACACGTCAGAGGGTTTCGCAGAGCCCCCCCTGGTCGGCCATGATATACAAATATTTATCCACTGATAAGAAACCGCAATGCTAGCAGATAACCTCCTATTCCACTGCGTCAGGACTCTTTGTCTGTACAGTCTCAGCTGTTACAAAATATTTCCCTTCCTCTCTTTTCTTAAATAAACTGTCCTCTAATTCGTTAGAGCGTTTTTTTTTTAGGAGACTCTCTGAGCTGCTTTAGTCAATGACTGTTTGTGGGGAATCAGAGCAGGAGAAACCAGGTGGGAGGAGGGGTTAAAAAAAAAAAAAAGGATGAATGAAAGAGTAACTTGATTTCCCTCGCAATCCATGGAACAAATAGCCAACATTTAACGTTTACACCCTGCCTGGCGACTCACTGGCGCTGCAGGGCCGAGCCGAGCCTGGCTAAAGTGTCCCAAAAGCCTTTGGAGGGGGAGGGGGGTCGGCAAGTCCCCGGATATCGGGTTCTCCAGATCCCCTTTAAATGACTGTCAAAAAGGCAAATATCAAATTGCACAGGGTCTCACTCAATGCTCCCCCCCCCCCCAGCCCTCCTCCTCCTCCTCCTCCTCCTCCTCCTCCTCCTCCTCATGCTCTGTGAGGAGCCTCTGCCAGCCTGGCACCAGGAACATGTTCATGTAATCTGAATACTTCTCTAAGAACAGGAATAATTCTTCAGTCTGCAATCTCTGATTGGTCAAAATGGATCCGTATCAGGCATTTTAAGGGTGCGAACCATCGACTTACGGATCCTGATATTTTAAAGTAAAGATCAGAAACACTTTAAATGCGTTATTTGTAGTTGTGATGTCATGATATTATTGCTGATAGATCAATAAAGCAGTTGTTTAAACCACATGCAGCACTGAGGTTCATCACATGGTGCGCAAACAGGCATGCTAACTCTAAACAGCTTCATTACATCAGTGAGTTAGCATGAGACACATCCTAGTGGAGTGAAAAAATAACAACACATGCATTACCATGCGTTCCAGCCTCTGTTTAAAACACACCAAAACAATATGAATATGTCGAGCTGATGACATCATCCAGTCACAGTGGACCTCCTCCCTTTGATTCATCTCCTTGTGCAGAGATACACACAGAAACCAAGACCATTCAAATCTCCACTCGAGTCCTTTAAGAGGGTTTAACTTTAACTTTCCCAAATTAGACACAAATAACACATCCCTGTTAACGGTGCAAAGGCTTATCTGCAGAAAAAGGCCTATGCATTGTCATTAATCTCCACCAGGCTAATTAAATTAATCCATCGCCTCTTGGCATTGGAATATAACGACCACCACTAAATCCTCTGCAGGATAACAGATTTGTTTAGTTTTTTTTAAACCAGGAGAGTTCCCTGCTTTAATAGCTTACAAGAAAAGGCCGGATTCATTATCACTTTCATGCCTCTTATTCTCTTACAGATTTATCCAAATAAAATGCACAAAGTGTAAAATTTTTTTTGTTTATTTTTTTGGGGGGAGGAAAATAGAAGGAGAGTTGGAGAGTCGTGCGTTTGATTGACAGTCCGTCCGCGGGATCATGTTTAATCCCTGCCTCTCTCGAGCCCGTTCAGAACTCATTTCTCCACCGCGAGATGGGGGACTCAGATGGTTGCCGGGGCAACGGCGATAGTGCTAAGCCATTTCCATTTTCTGCGAATGAGGGGTGGAGAGGGGTGTTGTGGGAGATGGGGGGGCATTTCTAACAGAGGTCGTCGCAAAGTCATTCACAAACGCAGAGGAGTGGGTCATCACTCTGAAGGAAACAGAGTACTCCTTACTTTACTTAGAAGTAACGAGTATTTATTAAACAGGAGGTCTCACTCCTCTCTCTTGAGAAGAAACTAATCCAACACTTACCTGAAGTCAAATGACCAATTCCATGCTGCTAGACATTTTGATTTGGAGTCAAAGTTCTCCCGTTAGAGGTCCATGTATGGATGTAAATTACAGAATTAAAAGTATATTCACATCCTTATTTAAACTGTCAAAAAGTACAAGTACTCATTCTGCAGACTAAAGAAGTGATGGATATAGGGCACTTGTAGTTTGTGGTCATGCAGAGTTTCACAGGCTCACTAAAGAGGGCGGAGGGCGCATTCATGGAGATGTGAAGGAAGAACAAAATAAATTCAGTCACTGCTGTAACACGTGTTTTTAACAACGAACAGACACACAAACAGGCTCCTTTTTCAAGGTGCTGAATCTGTTTCTAACTTAAAGAAGTTCTGGTTCCTGTGTTAGTTGGAGTGATCACTGATGATCTTTACCCTTCAATAAAGTTTAGAAGAAGCTAAAAGTTGTTTTGAATATTTTACACTTTATTAATCCCTGAGGGAAATTCTAGTTATTGAGAGACATGCTTCTCACACACACACGTGCACAGATGGGACCTGTGGATATGCATTAGTGGCAAGCACAACAAACAGTTGAGGGTTTGGTGCCTTGCTCAAAGGCACCCCAGCAGTGCACAGGAAGTGTCGAGAACAACTTCCATATTTTGGTCCGCACTGGGACTTGAACCGTCGACACTTTGGTTCCCAACTGGAGCGACAGCCCATGGGCCTCATGTTTCCATTGAGGTCAATACTTTATTGTACTTAGCATTCTTTCACCGCCGCTTTTAGAACAATCACAATCTGAGGCTGTAAGAAGAACTCTTTGGATTCGTTCACATCTGAGATGATGTTGGGTGTCTGAGCTTGTTTCAAGGCTGCTAACTGAAGCAATCTGCTCGAGCAATTCCAAAACTCATTTTGACACTTAAATATGTGTAAAAGCAACATTTGGAGTAAAACGTGGTTACACTTGGTTAACTAATTCCATTTTTCTTCCACCTTATTTTTCCCGTCTGACTCTTCAGAGAGAGGCCATCACAAACATCCAGCACAGCATGAAGATGAACCGGCCTTTCTGATCAAAAGGTCCGCCTATAAAGCTTGCTGCTGGCCTTTTCATGGCAGGTATGTCGCCTTTTTTTTTTCTGCACACACCCACACACATATAACACCCACACACATATAACACACACACACACACACACTCCCCTTTAACAGAGAAATGCCTTCAATCAGGGCACACAAAGCTGCCATCTTTCTTTCTGGCATTTTAAATCAACTCTCAGCCTCACCTGCATCTGGATCCCTGCCCCCGTCTCCCCGGGGGGGTCGCTGCTTACTTATAACCCGGTTGACGTGTCAGCGTGCCGGCAGGGTGTTAATGCACTGCTTGTTAGTTTTAATTAAGTAGCCTATAGCCTGTTGATCAGTGAGATCAAGGGCAGTCATTTAAATAAGAAGCACACCAGGTCTCCAGTAAACTGCAGGCGAGAGTGTTGGCTCCAGCTCTGCTGCTTTTTCTCCGTCACCTGGCCTCATTAATTCAGAAACGTCTTTGCCTTTCGGTCGACAACATACCTGTCAGACAACATAGCCCACTCCTCGGTGAGTCCTGGCATCGGCGCTCTAATAATTCTTATTTCCACAACCGACCAAGTTTGTGTCTCAGCAGAGAGCCACGGGCGTCTGCAGAGTTTGTTTGCTCTGTGTGCGCACGATAAAGAGAAAAGTTAGGTGAAGGACAACAATCAGGAGGAGGAATAATGATAATAAGGCTAATAAGGTATCTCTGTGCAGCACATTGTTGAGGAGTGCGCATGTCGCCTATGAGGCTGCTTAAATTAAGCCACATCCAGCAGCTTTTTTTTTCACATTGAATATGCAAACATATTTGACAACGGATGGTGTAATTGCAGATGATGCTTTAGGCCTGTCTTTAAAGAAAAAAAAGCTGTGCGATTCGAATATTCAAACTGCCCTCCTTTCACATCGCGCCCCGAACAGCTCTCTGAAAAGCTGATGTTTGAAAAAGAATTGATAAAGCAGAGAGAAGATCCGCGGGGCAGAGCAGATAGAAGAGATGCTCTCGGGGTAAATGCAGCGTGACGCGGGCGACACATCTGATGAAAGGTCGGGAGATTGTTTCAAGAGTAAGCAGAAAGAAACTCAAAGTTGCAGATTGGAAAAAAAAAGGGGGGGAGGGGGGGGGCAGTTTGAACTTTTGCAAGAACATTTCAAGAAAACAGGCTCTGACTGTGATTGGCTGTTCTCTGTTTCCTTAAAAATGTCGACAAATCCTGTCTCCAATTACTGATTGAAAAGATATCTAAACACTTTTACACATTAAAGCGACTGCAGCTAATTTAAATTAGCTTATTATTTAAAAAATGTACAAGGTGAGGTTGAGTTTGTTTTTTTTAGTTCTTTGTGGCTTATGTCAAGTTTTAAAAGAATGTTTAGAAGAAGAATAAGTTAGTGAAAAATGTAAATGTTTTATAGAGATGCTAATCCTCAACAAAACACTTAGTAATAGTAAGAGGACAGCTCACAACACATCTACAAGCAAGGTTTTAAAAACTGCCTTTTTTTCTTGAAGAAAATTTAAATTGAAAACAAAAAAATGGCCGCAAGTCCAAATCGGTCTTCAATGGACGGAGACGGAAATCAGGGATTGACGGGGAAGGCGGGAAAGGAGCCACAGGTTGGACGTGAACCCAGATCGCCCGCATTGAGGACTATAGCCTAAGCCCCCCCCCCCCCAAAGTCTTTTGTAATTGTTTTGAAGGAAGAACCCCTGTGACAGAAATTATACACTGTGCCTTTAAATGTTCTCATCAGACATTTTCTTTTTTCCACCCCGTCCGATGACTATTCATGATGATAAACACAAAAAAAGAAGATTAAAAAAAAAACACATTTCGACATTACTCATGGCCGTGTAAAGATAAAGTGCTAAATCATTCTTAAGGCACTTAAATAATTCACCCTACAAACCCTGAGACTCTTCTGACGCTCAGGTCCCAGTCAGAACGAGTCAGGACGCTGCTTATTAGACTCTCTCATCTTATCTGCTTCTCTTCCCTCACAAACATATCCATCACAAAGTGTTATCCCTGAAAACACAAAATGTTTTTCTTAGATCCCGCTGACCTCGAAGTATTCTTTCCAACCAAAACAACAGGTGTAAGATGAAAAGTGTGACGTTTTCACGACAGGGAAAGTGTGCTGTTGTTTTTGTGACTGAAGTGTTCATTGAAGATCTGATTGAAGGATTAACCTCGGAGAAAAAAAAAAAACGGCTCTTCATTTCCAATTAGGCAGAGTCTTCTTGCACTGAAGGGGGGGCTGTGGTTCAGTCAGGTCATCGCTCAACCGGAAGGTCGAGGGTTCGATCCCCAGCTCCTGCAGCCACATGCACGACGTGTCCATGGGCGAGACGCTCAACCCCAAGATGCTCCTGCTGCCTCGTCGAGGTGTGTGCATGGGATTAATTACGTCTGATGGTTACTATAGCAACCATCAGTTAGTGAATGTGAAGGTCTAGTACGAGCTCAATTCACCATTTGAGTCCTGTATGCTTTTTGATGCGGTCATATTTAAGGTACGCTTCCACCTAAAGCCAACACAAGTATAAACTTCATGTGAACTGTTGCTGTACTCGTATACCTCCATACATATCAAACATGTACATCAGTGCATGCTTAACAGATCTGGCTCGAGTTTGAGCAACATCAACTTCAAGTTAAAAGATGAGAGGAAAATACCCAACTGTTACAATCAGCACTCATGTGGAAAACATTCCTTCTGCATCCTCTAACGCGCCGCTCCAAACTGCTACCGTCTGAAATACATCCCGTGAATGAAACGCAATTTTCTTCAGATTGCTCTTATCACGGATCAGGAATCTCAGGCAGTTCTGATCGGTCATTAAGTCTGATCAGAGGGTAGGGACATTGCAACCAAATGTATGAAAAGGTTATGAGCGTTATCTCGCACAGTGATGTCATTAGCAGCGGGGAGGGTTTTTTTTCTTTCTTTCTTTCTCCTCCGAGCTCGTCAGAAACAGCAGCTTGGTCGGAGCCTTCAAAATCTGGATACAGCTTCAGCTTCAATCCTGTCGATCGCACGTCGGTGACATTCTCAAACGACAACTTCACAATGTAGACGTCAATAATGTAAGCAGAAAAGAGCCACCTTGACTCATCAAATGATAAAACAGTTTTAAGCCAACAGAGTGCTCAAAAGGACTCTTAGCTGAGTAAGGGGGGTCCTGTTCACGCTGCTGGGGTTCCCCTCTGTGATAACAACCTTCTCACTTTACATGACTCTGTATTCAGTGGAACCCAAACCAAGATGTTTTAACATGTTGGGATTTTCGGAGGTCTTAAAAAAATCCATCGCTCGAAAAGCGTCACCAGCAAAGACATTGCCTGACGCTCGTCTTGGATGTTGTGCAACAAGTTGTTCTAGTTTTTTGTTTTTTTTGAGGGGGCGGGCATAGAAGTTAGTTAGTCAATTCCTCAGCTCAAGATGTGAAGTCACACAACGCTCATTAATGTCACTTTTGACTCCAGCTTGGCCGAAAGGCAGCTTGGAAACGGCCATCGCCGTAGACGAGTATTTCTCAACTTGTCCCACCACCAACTCCTCAGGGACCCAAATGTCTGATATCGTTCAACCAATCGGATTTATTTACTTAAAGATTGTGCAGGTTGGACCTCAGACGAAACGAACCATGTGACAGAGGAGGCAAGAAACTGAACAAAACCTAAAGAAGTAAAAAAAAGAGTTTTTTTCAGGGGCAGATTTGTGACCCTACCAGAAATGCTCTACGACCCAAAAAGGGTCCTGACCCACCAGTTGAGAACCACTCACTGAACATATGGTAGAATTCCCCATACTGTTTATTTATTTATTTCATTTTTATTTGAACTCACCAAAAACCTTTGTTTTATGACGTTATCAAAGCAAAAACAAAACTCGACATTTTCTCAAATCCATTTTTGCGCTCTTCTTTTATTTGCTCGCCCATATACGTTTTTCCCGCTCAGGGGTTTTTTGGCGCCAACACACCCAGTGAGACGCATCGCTGTGTGACCCGGCCCTAACATGCGCTGTTACTACACCTTCACCATGTGCAGAACTGAGCTGTGTTGTCATATTTCAGCGTGTAGAAAAAACCAAACAAGCAGCCATATTTGAAAAGTTTGACGTGAGGACATTTTTGCAGCCTTTCTATGTTTTTCTTATTTCATAAATGGGCAGTTGAGATCAATCGAAAATAGCCTCAGAAATAGAAGAAAACAACCTCTTGTGAGGAGACGGCAACAAAAGCAGCCCCGCTGTTTGGTATTCAGGGACGTCAACTTATCTCCCGAAAAGTCGGGGGAGATTGATGAAAAAGGAGAGGAGACTGAATAACTAGAAGCCCTGCAGGCATCTGCCACTCTGCTGCCACTCAACCGATGCAGATCCAGTTTGATTTTAACTCCTTAATACTTGATTGTATTATCCGGGGCGTGATAAAAATAAGTCACTGTTTCAGCCGAGAGCAACAAAGTGTCAGTCAGAAGCCGCTGCGGAGATATGCTAAAAGGCTTTCTGTGCTCGTGGTGCAGACAAGCAGATACAGAGCAGATTATGCTTTATTAGCTGTTCATGGGGACTTAATTGTGAGATCAAAGTTAACAGTGTTGCATCGGTGCGAGGCAGAGCAGATTTCATTAGGCTGAGAAATATCAGTGCAATAATAGTGTCATCTACACGCCGACAGTTCACATCTCAGAGCGTCTGCGTCTAATGTTTTGGGGACAAATTAAAACAGCCACATGTGAGACAAAAAGAAATATCAACGTGTCAAAGACAAATAAAAAAAGTCGAGATTGCTAAATGAAAATAATTTAGGGAACGTGCGTCACTTAAAGGGGGCCGGACTTGGGCTTAAAAGAAACCTCCAATGAGCTGCGATCAGTTGCATCATTATTGCTGGTTGTTAACATCTTATTGATGACACATTGATGACGGTGTACTGCAGGAAGAGATGAGTGAGGTCCAGAGCAATGTTTGAAGAAACAAAGAGAGTGCATCGCTCACAGATCGGAGGATGTCGCTGCCTGAGAATTTAAAAAAAAAAAAAAAAAAAAAAAAAAAAAGGATTTCTGCAGAGATGACAAAGCTCTTGTAAACAAAGAAAAAAAAGACAAGACGTAGGAACAGAACATTTGTGCAAAGTCTCTGAGGCTGAAAAACGTCAGTGTTGTACAACAAACTTTAGTGCAAAGATTCAGATACTTAAATAGACATTTGCAGGAAGCATGTTCTAGAAATGAACAATGGATTATAAAACAGGACGTATTCCCTCTCAATTCTGTTCAGATCCTACAGGAGGAGTTGCACTTTTAAGAATTAACATCGTCTTCAAACAAACGGGTTTTTAGTCTTTTCACTTTCATTTGAATCCTCAATATTTAGATTTTAATTTAGAGAATAAAAATGAAATAAAACCATCATCCTGTCCGGTAACGGGCCCCATACGTAGAATATGAGCCCTTCACAGGAGGTGTGGCAGACTGCCACTGATGCCGTGACATTGACCTCTCGTGACCCCTGCTGTAACTGGCCGGTCTCACGTGGCACGCTCATTTTTTACGTCTTATCTGAGCGACAACGTGTGTTTCACCTCGAAACCTTCCACACACACACACACACACACACACACACACACTGCGTAACACTTGGCTCACACACTGCATCCCCTTTGACTTCAGTCAACACACATCAGTCGCTGCAGCAGGAGGTCAATTCTGTTGTATTCATGCAACAAGTGTGTGACAATGAGTGCTAATGAGACGGCTGCTCGGCGAATCAAAGAGCCAAAGAAAGAGGGTGCAGACTGACGGGAATAATAGTGCTGTGTCACTCTGCGGTTTTTGGGGGGGTGAAAGATGAAATGAGCTTTTAGTAGAGGAGGAAACTGAGGGAATCAAACACTTCCTGACTTTAAAGTGGAAACAGCGCAGACTTCCTCCCTCATGCAGGTAGAGGAGGCTCCATCAGGGACGAACAAAGACACAGAGTCTAAACAGCAGGCTTTACACCATCACCATCCCCGTCTACGAGGACACAGAGAGCGCCTGTGTGTGCGTGCGTGTGTGTGCGTGCGTGTGTGTGTGTGTTGGTCTCTCTTGGGGTGGTAACGCACACCGCGGCATTAGGTGGGGGGGTCGAGAGGCTCAGCAGCGATTTCAGTGGAGCTCATTCCACAACCGGTCACAGGGTTAAGTGCCACAGTAACACACACACGCGCACACACACACACACACACACACACACACACACACACACACACACATACACACACAGACAGACACACACACACACACACACACACACACACACACACACACACACACACACACACACACACACACACACACACACACAACACGCGTGAACACTGGAGCCATTGAGTCGAATGTACAGGGTAAGTCGCCACCACGGGGGGGGGGGGTCCCTCACACACTCACACACTCACAACACACACACACACACACACACACACACACATTCACGGTCAACAGCAGCTAAAAGGAGAGTCTGACCACACAGACTGCAGGAGCTACTTCAAACATGGGACGGGCAGAAAAGTGCGTGCTGTGAGTTGACGGCTCGTTTGTGTGCTGAGAGTCGGAGCGATGCACGTCCATCCCGCCTTTATGACCATGTGACCACGTCTGCTTCGTTGCTTCCAATAATACACGGCGTAAAGAGGAAGTCAAAACTCCACGTTTTCTCTGAGAAACTATGCTGCTGCCCGCGCTCTCTCCTTATTTAAAACTATTTAAAAAATGATGCTGACGCTCAGAAAAAAAGTGCATGTGTGAACAGAGAGCAGAGAACTGGTTAGGTAGCGAATATCAAGGGGCCACTTGATGAAGACTACGTTTGAAGCAAATCAAGAAAACTTTGAAAATTCACAAATAAAATCCCGACACCTCACCCTGACTCAACGACTTTCTTGATATTCAAAAATAGACCCGGATGGAAAAATGACATTCTGCTGATGTGAGAACTTCCTGTTCAGCTGTCAGCTCATGAGGAGACTCTGCTCTCACACAGTGTTACGTATGTAAGGCAGAGGACAGGTGTGTTCATGAACATAACACAAAGAGTGTGATTTGAACCCTGGACTGTAGCTCAGCCTCACACGGTTGTGTTGTGGATGTGCTTCCTCTCGGCTCCAGTGAAGCTGCTGCGTTGCTGTAGCTTGGCTGGGCTGCAGAGCATCTGTCTTTGTGTCTTTGTGTCTGGGGTAAACCCCTGCTGCTGCCGAGCTTTTGTCTCCTCCTGATCGCCTCTAATGCTGCAGCACTAATTGTTTAACACAGAAACACGTCTTTTCTCCCTTTAATGTTTTTGTTTTTATTGTCGTCGATGCATTTATTACAAAACCTTTGTGGATTTTTGAACACACGCCTCCCTCTCGCCCCTTTCCCCTCCTCCTGCCCACCTCCTCCTCTCTTCTTCATCATGCTCTCTCTCTCTCTCTCTCTCTCTCTCTCTCTCTGAGTAAAATGCCCGCCCTGAGAAAGAGAGAACGGGGGAGAGAGGAAAAAAAAGAAAAAGAAAATGTGAACATCAGCAGAAAAACGGATGTCTGGCAAGTTGCATCATTTTCAGAAACAAACAGTGTGAAACCGTGTTAGCCAGCCTATTAGCATATATACATAAAGAGCGTGTGTGCGTGCCCGTCTCCAAAATAAAAGGAAAACACAAAAAGAGGCGAGCGTTACTCTCCGCTACCCGTGACGGAGGTTTCTCAAAGAGATAGCGCTCTGGGTAAACATGTGATCGCCACAGATCCAATCAGCTCAAACAAAGGGGATAAGCAATGGAGCCGGGTGAATTTTAACATTTGTGTGTGTGTGTGTGTGTGTGTGTGTGTGTGTGTGTGCGCACTGAAATGTAGGTGTGCATCTGTGTTGTTTGGTAGTAAAAGTGCAGAAGAAAAGGGAGACCGAAGGCAGCCAGGCACCACTGTTATCATTTGCATCATAATGGTAAACTGATATGAATAGTGCTGCGTCGATGCTAAGCCCTTAACGTGCATGGAAATTGCTTACCTTCAAGAAATGTGTCGCCACATTTTGTGTTTATGTGTGCATATTGTTTCCGGGTTTCATCATACTTTTATTTTTTTTTTATGCTCCTCACAAAAACACAGAAAGTCTCACCGAGGTGTCGTAGGAGTGATATAGAGATGCAAGCCGCCTCCTGAAATAGGTAACCTGAATATATAAAAAGAGAGAGAGAGAGAGAGGAATCTAGGTGAATCAACTCTTCGTTCTGGGTTTGATTGTCGCTTCAAAGTTTCGTCGAAGGCGTCAAACTTCTAGCGTAGGAGAGAAAGACACACGGGGAGGTAGAGGTTTACCTAGATACAGTTCACAGGCGGCTAAGAGCGAGATTTAGTTACAAAGGCGTTCTTACTTTCTTCGTCTTCTTCTTGTTTTTTTTGTTTGTTTGTACTCCTACTCTTCTGAATAACCGGCCTGTGACGACCACAGCCCAAACTCTTCTCTCTTCACAAACTCTTGTACTTATATATCAAAGGTTAGACTCAGTTCATGTCAACCTAGATTTTCTTTAGGGGGTCTTTGGCACAACAGGAAACATAAGCTGTCAGACTCTATCTCAAACTTACACAGAGAAGAACAGGGTTTTTTTTTAAAAGCAAAACGGGTCAAACTTTTGCCTGTAATTATTCAACAAAAACTTCTCACTACATCTTATGTGGATCTGCTTTGTTCCCCAACCTTTCTCAAACTGAGTCCCGGTCACATTATCGTCTTATTTTTTATCTTTTATTTTCATGCTGAATAAAATTTGAAAGCTAAACCGATTTGTTAACCACACAGCGACAAACTAAACCAATTAACGCCCACCAAGATCATGAACCAAAGATGTCCTCGTGTGAAATGTCTGAAGCCTTTCGGCCTTCATTGAAGTCACTGAATGTGTCTAAATATGACCCAGGCCAAGAAACACCTGAGTTGTCCTAAATGGCTCAATATACCTCAAGTGAACTTCTTCATGTTCATGATCCGTCCAGAGTTCTGGACGTGCCCAAAACGAGACTTAAATCTCGGGGCAGTCGAGCCTTTCCGTGGCAGCTCCGACACTTTGGAATAAATTACCTTTAAATATAAGATCTGCTGCCACAACTCAACACTTGATTTGGTTTTTACCTCCAGTTAAGTTTTATTCCAACAGCAGTGTCAACGAGAACTTTTACTATTAAAAACTACTAGAACACATTTGAAAACATGGAAGCTACGACACTGAAAGCCAGGGATGATGGGAATTGTAGTTTTGGGGATTTTCCCAGTATATTTCTTCTTATTTTTCTTCCTATCCGACGTTTTAAAAGAGATTCAGAGTTCATCATCTAATATTATGGTGCAAAAGGCATAAAAACATTAGAGGACACATCCAAAGACACAATGAGCCCCCCCCCTTCTTTCCCATTTACCCCCCCTCCATCCTCCCCTATTACCCACCTCTGCCTCCTCCCTCCATCTTCTCCCCAGGAGGCTACAGAGGCCCTGTACATCCCTGATAAGACCTTCTCAGAGGGACAAAGGAGGAGGAGTTGGGGGGGGGGCTGCGGTAGTAGAGTTGGATGGGTGGTGGTATAGTGTTGGTGGAGGAGGAGTAGGTGGGGGCTTCAGGGTCACCTCTATGGCACGCTCCTGATAGCGCTATCAGCTTATGCTAATCACCAGCTAAGTGTTTCAGGACGAAAGGGAGCGGCGGGGCGCTATCCTAAAACATGCGCCTCCTACTTAACCTGCGCCGTATCGCGATGAGCCCCGGCTCATTCAAACCGCCGCCGCTCTTTATTTAAAAGTGACAACAGTGACGAGACAGAGAGAGAGAGAGGGTCCAAATTGATTAATCGTGTCACAAATTGATGTTAAGCGCCATTGCAGATACGAGCCCCCTCTTCTTCTTCTTCTTTTTTTTTTGACCATCTTGGCTTTTTGAGGGTATTGTTCTGCCAATAATAGCCAGGATGGGAGGGGTGTCGGAGCCGCTTTAGATGTCTGACGGGACGGCGTGAATACAGAGCGGGCGTGTAATGTAATGTAAGGCGCCATTGTTAGCCGGGCTTACTGTACATGACAGGTGAAAGATAAAGAAGTGCGCAGGCCAAGCTCCCCTCAACCTGTATTTCAAGATGAAAACGTGGGCTGATAAACGCACCTGAGGAACAGAAGATTTAGATAAAAGTCCCAGTGCGAGTAGAAAAGGAGACTTCAGCGTCTAAGTGAGAGACGACAATGAGACCTTTTAGCTCAATCACTTCAAGGTATTCATCCTGAATCTTTCCAACAAACCTCTGAAGACTTTCTGCTTCTTTTTTAACATCTGACTGACATTTCTCTAACTGTCCCAGCTCCCCCTCTTTACCAGTCAAACTTCATTTAACTTCCAGCTTCAGGGTTACATTTAATCAGGGAGCATATTTCCAGCTCCACATTTTTTATGCAACTTCTTTTTACCTCCTTCTTTAGGAAACAGGCCTTCATTTCTTTGTTTTTAAAATAGTTAATAAAGCTGAAGATTTCAGATCCCTCACCAGTGTATGAACATTTAGACCTTTAATATGTCTTGATTATGTGGAGTAAGCTGAATGCATGATGGGAGCTGAGGGTGTAGAAAGATCAGTTCTTGGATCACGATCAAACTTTATGACATTAACAGTGACAAGTAGTGATTTTTTTTTGTAAGTAGCGATGGGAAGATTGACTCACCATCAAATAGGAAACAGCAGGATAAAAACCAGAGAGCCTGCAGACACTGACTCGAGTCATTAGCTACTGTCACACAAACATTTTCCAGGAGGAGTAATATGTGTGAATGCAAACAGTCACATTTTTCATCTGGACTTGACTCGGAGTTTCTCCTGCCAGAGTATTTTTTCCACACGAAGTTCGAGTGAGCCGGTGTGAAAACACAGCAGGATATTCTCCGGAGAATTCACCTCCAGCCAACGAGAGGAGGGAGTGACGTTCCTGTGACTGCTGCACGATGCACGAGTGTGTAGACCACTCCGATCTCTGTGCACGAAACAAAACAGCTGCATTATGTTTTCTTTACTTGTTGATGTCGTAAATCCATCAAACGACACGTAGCACTGAAAGAAAAGCAAATATTCTGATCATCGTCTTGTGTGCTGGTTTCATCCACCACTTGCATGATGTTCCTTTTTATGCCGTGTCTTGCCTCAGAAGACCCCTGCAGACCCCCCTCCTGTCTGACACTGATGGTCTCCCGCTGTGAGGTCTGTATGCCAACAACCAGGTCAGGAGGATTTCAGTGGGGGGGGGGGGGGGGGGGGGGGAGTCCTCCTGAAATCCTCCAAACATCATCAGCCAATGATGTAAAAAAAACAACTTTTGTAACAATATCAAACATAACAGTTTTTAATCTCAGGATTTGACTTTTATTTTATCTCCTGGTAGAAATAAAGTCCACGTCTTAAGCAGAAGCTCAACTTGCACTTGAAGCCCCTTCCCAATATGCCACAATTATCAAAAGCTTTAAAGAGAAACACTGATTTTTTTTAGTTCTTTATTCTGTGTTTTCTTTAAAGTTGTATCTGTCCTTTTTGTTTTTGAAATAATAGCACAGCCATGAAGGGAGTGATAAATTCATGATCAACAAACAGTACCAAAACACCGGGCTCATATCCACTATCCCTGGCTTTTATTTATCCATTTAATTGTTTCTATTTTAGGTTCATATTTGGATGCAGATTTTGATGATTTCAATGGTTTCTATAAACTCAGAGATTCTGTGTCTTTGTTTACGACAGTCTTGGGGGGGAACTATGTATAGAAGAACTTTTGTGTGTGAATTTAACCGAAGTTGTGAAAGTCGAGGGGGGGACAAAAATGGGATTCGGAAAAGTGAGGTGGTCATGACCCCCCTCCTGTCCCCTGTAGAAATTACGCCTTCGCGACCTCCTCGACGGCGTGTCAACTCTGAAAATGAAGTTCGGTGCTGCTCCGTATCTTCTCCTCCCGCTCCCCGTCCCTGAGTTTGTTTTCTCCTGCTTCCCCTTCGTCTCTCCTCCTGTTTAGATGGAGGAGCTTTGGGGAACCCGTGGGGGACAGGAGGTGAGGTCCACAGATAGAGGACCCCATTGTGGTCCAACGGGAAATGCATTGTGGCTGGATTTGTCCAGTTTTATGTAAAAGCAATACTCTTTTCACCTGAACTAATACAAGCTGTGGCGTAAGCCCCTTACTGCCATGTGCTGCATTTTTCCCCTAATCTCTCTGGATTCAGCAGCGTCCCCACATACCTCAGGGCACTCACTGATAAAGCCTTAACTCTATACTCCTCTCGCTCTCTTCCTCTCTCTCCACTCTCAGCCAGCCGTGTTTGCCGTCTCTCGCCCATCAGCTTTTCCCCCCTCTCCTCCTGCCCCCTTTCTGTTTCCCAGGACACCGATGAAGCAGCCTAGCAAAAAATTAAAGTGATCAAGAGATTTAGAGGAACGAGGAGAAAATCACTTTGTGAATTCCATCTAGGAGAGGAGATGAGAAATGTTTGAGGGGAAGAGGAAGAAGGAGTGAGAGAGATGAAGAGAAAGGAGAGGCTGGGGGATTTCTGAGCTCGGAGAAAATCAACTCCAGCATCGTCTGCTTTTACGCTGTGTGCTCCCGACACGTTCAGATAAATGGTGGTGATGGATTCCCTTTTAAATATACAAAGAAATACCAGGATTAATTCAACGTTTTCATCTCTGTATGTGTCAAACAAAGTGACAACGCAACATGGTGCCAAACGGACGAGAACAAGTTCAAGTTTAGTCAGACAACGTTCACTGTTTTAAAATGTCGTCATGAAGTTAGAAACAGAGCAGCAAACACAATTGGTTGAGTCACAGATGTCACTGTTCACTTACTTGCCGATGTTGTAGATATGTTTCGTCTTACTGAGATCGTCTCCTTCTCGCCTTCTTTCTGCAGACTTTCAGTCTTGAAAAATTTCACATTGACTTCTTCTTTCTTGTTCGATGTATTTCTGGGCTTTTCCTGTCTTTACTTGAAAGACAGGACAGTTCATAGAGTTTGAAATCAGGGAGAGCGTGCATGGGGGGAGGACATGCAGGAAAGGTCGGAT
Source organism: Symphodus melops (assembly GCF_947650265.1). Taxonomy (NCBI): domain Eukaryota; kingdom Metazoa; phylum Chordata; class Actinopteri; order Labriformes; family Labridae; genus Symphodus; species Symphodus melops. The sequence continues at coordinate 2,196,114 of NC_136712.1, forward strand.
TCAGACTCGGGCCGTCCGCTTGGAAGGACTGCAGCCTCTGTGCACGGGGCGCACGAGCTAATCACTCCACCGTGGGCCCCTCCTTCCACGTGGACAACTCTACACTGCCCCCCCAGTTCAGGTGCATACTGCAGCTTGTGTTCAAACAGAGCACGCCGTGCAGCGTTCCCGCACACGTACACGTGTAGCTAAAAGTAAGAAATGTACCAGGAGGAAAATCTCCATCCTGCACTTAAAAAGCTCACTCTTCAGTTATGAAACGAAAGCAAATGTTTGGTTTGCAGTGATTTAAAACGGGAGATAATATCAACAACTTAACTGCAGAAATAAATCACAACAATCAGAGATTACAAATTACACAAACAACTGAGAGGAAATCATTAAAATACGCCAAAGTATCTCCTTCAAACTTCTTTTTCTTCCCTCGTGTTTTTCTGCAACATCTCCTCCCTGCATCTGATCAACATTATCTGACAGAAAAAGCTCAAACGTAAAAACGAAGAGGACATTTGGCATTCTCCCATCACTCCTAATCCTCTGCTTTAAGCTGCTCTAATATCTCCCTGACACTTCTCCTTCAGCTTCCTGCAGATTTCAAAGTTAGCGTCGAGGTGTCTCAGGTGGGACGGCGTCTTCCTCCCATCAGTCGTGATTTGTCAAAGCAATTTGAGCTCCTGGAGGTCCTCCTCACGAGCGAACCAGCAGCACGCGGCGCTGACAGAATCTTTATTCAAATGAAGATCCCGTCAGGAGAGATTAAGTGTTCACGAGGCCCACACAGGGATCTCCAAGCCAAAAACTACAGATACTATACCTCCGACTCTGCTTTAACATCACTTCAAGGTCTGCCTCCCTTTCCACGCTCTTGAGTTTGACTTTTAAAAATGAAACTTTCTTCTTCTTTTCTATCTGCTTGTGATCTGCCTCGGGCTTGTTTTTCTGTCCCACCGTCTCAGGTTTTTTGTTGTCTGGGATTGGAGAGTTAAGAGCTGAGGTGAATTTCTCGTCTTTGAATGCACGCAGAAGAATAAAATATCTTCGCTTCTCCTTCACCTCGTCCTTGCTTTGGTCGCTTCTCTTCCTCCTCGCTCGCGCTCCGTTTTTATCTCGTCCTTGTCCCGTCCTCTCTCCTCATCTTTTGAAGACATGTCCTGTTCTTTCTTTGCAGTCTCAGGTGTTTGCACAAGAAAGACTAAACACAGTTGGAAATATGTAGAGCAGATGTTGAATTTCTTTGTGTGATTCAAACACTTCTTATCTGACTGCTGCTTCTCTTTTTTTAAAAACCGCTCTCATGTATCCCTCTTCTTCCATCTTCTTTTACTTTGAATCACTCTGACATTCACTTTATTTTACAAAGAACATTTTGTGTTTTTTTTTTATTATTATTTTTACATCTGATTCATTGAGTTTCTTCTTTTCACACCGCTAACTTGACACATCGATAATCAAAGAAATGGAACAGCGGGTCAGACTTTGAAAATAAAGTTTCCTGTGAAGCATTTCACATGTGATGATTTCATAAACGTGCCTCTGCCATGAGCACGCGGCTCATATTGTGAAATGGTTTGCAGTTGTGTTAAAGTTCAGAGAAAAACCTGATGGTTAGTAACTTTGATCGCGTGTTGAGCTTCCCTGCAGAGCGAGTGGTATACGAGTACAATCTGTTCAGCTACCTCCACAGTGCAATCAATCAATAAGAACAATTAAAAAAAATGTTTTACACAAATTTAAAAAAAATCAAACAACAATCCACGTGTCATCAGATCGTACCCACAAAACCACAAACCACTGCTGAAATGCCTTGCTCAAGGGCACTTCAGCAGTGTTGCAGAACTGCCTGGCACCACTCTAGCTACTAAATCTACTGCCATAGTTCGATCTGCACAGGGACTTGAACCAGCAACCCTTCAAGTTCCTGACCCAAGTCCTTACAGAGGGAGCTGCAGCCGCCTCCCAATCAACCACTTATTAACCCGTGCACATTTCTTTATGGAGAGTACGACGCCCTGTAATACAGCTTAAAAATCCGCACTGGTCCAGCTTTGTCTTTGTCACGCTCTTCTACATTCAGAGTCAGCTGACTTTAACAGCCTATCAACACTTGAGCAGTCGGTCAGCAGGGAGAACCACAGCTTCACATTTTGACATGAGAGTCAAAAAGCCTGTCTGTTTTCTTCTTCACCTTATTAAGAACAGGTGAAGGAAGACACTGAACGTCTCGTGGGTGGGCGGCGCGTGTGTGTGGATATGTGTGTGTGTGTGTGTGTGTGTGTGTGTGTGTGTGTGGATCCACATATCAACGCTCTCCATCAGAAAATTTCTATCAGCAGATAAAACAAGGAGGAACAACACCTTGGACAAGATACGCCGCCACTAATCTCCAACACTTATCAACGCTTCCCTGCTAATATCTCCTCCTCTAGTTTTCCCCTCATCACACACACACACAAAGAGTCTCCGCCTACACACACACACACGCATACATCCACCTGACCCCTCCTTGATCACACACACACATGTGGACACACACTTCACCATTATGAAACGTCTGGACCGCCCTGGCAATGTGTGTTCCTGTGATACTGAGCGAGGGGCAATTCAGCTCGTCATAAAGACCCCGGCTATAATCTGCTCCCAACGACAGGTCCACCTACCACACACACACACACACACCGCTGCGTCTTCTACCTACACACACACACGTTGACAACTTAAAACCGCGCCCAGAATGACACGCAGCATTATAAATAGTCTAATCTATATGGTAATAGTGTTGTATTCTACAAGCAGAGAATGGGGATAAGATAACATTGTGACTCCGGGGTTTGTACTTCCTTCTATGGTAATTGTTATCAAAGGTTATTTGGGATGACATCGGCGCCTCCTTGTGATTGGCCCGGGCCCGGTTATTTACGATATGAATTATGATAACCATGATGTCTCCCTCGCCGGCCGCCAGATACAATAAATTGCTATCGTTAATCACGCCGCTTTGTTCCGCCATGATTACCCCTCCGCGCGGCGAGAGTTTTATTTAAGGCAGAATATGGATTTGTCATCCTTCTGGCGGCAAAATGAAACTGACAATATTTTACGTCCTGACATTTAATTTGTAAAAAAGCGGACTCCGGCTGCATTTGCATTTTATGACACTCTCTCTCTCTCTCTCCTCCTCCTCCTCGATGTCTTCCTCTCCTTTTATTCGCCGAGTGGAGGTGACATTTGTGGATCAGGTCTGGGCTGGAACGAGAGCAGAGAAAAGAGAGGCGATGAATGCGTCTGAATGTCGGCCAGAGTTTAAACCTGTTTTATTTGCATAATGTTTTTTTTTATTTATTTATTTCACACTGAAGCACAACGCTGCACAAAAATATATCTCCAATCGCTGTTGTCGGATTAACACGCCGCTGAGGTGCAACAGGATTCGGTTATCTGTGCAGTATCAATACTCGACTCCAGATGATCGGCTTGATTATCATCTCATTGATAATCTGTGAATCAATGTGTGACACGTTGAACCTGCCGGGAGCCTCTGAGCTCGGCCCGAGTGAAACATCGAGAGGCGGAGGCTTTCTAAAGCTCCCAGCGACGTGTGTCCTGGAAATCGATCTCCAAAGTTGATGAAGTCTCTGTACACGTGAAATGATAATCATGTTACTTCATAGATGAACTTTAACCTTTGAGTTTCACACTTGACTCGAAATCAGTCCAAACAAAGTAGCCGAACTTTTAGTTTCCTCTTCTGAAGTCTTCAATTCTAACATTAGGATGCTGTTTATAAAAAAACAACCTTCAAATATCAAGAATGTCTCAACACTAACAAAGAACTTCTTAATAAACAGATCCTGTTTACCATCGCCACTGGGATCCATATTTAAAACAACACACACACACACACACACACACACACACACACCGTGAGGGCTCTCTGGGAGATAACCGTTAGTTAAGTCGAGCTATTTCCTTTTCCTGTTTGTGCCAGGCGAGCCACCCTGCTGCCACCGAGGAATGTTGATAATGCTGGCCTTGGGCTTCAACACACACACACACACACACACACACACACACACACACACACACACACAAACAAATTTATACACACACACACTCACACTAAGTGACGACGATCGTGTTATTCCACCAACGGCGAAAAAAAGCTGAATACATGTAAACATGACGGGGAATAAACTCGGTGGAAAACAAAAAAAGCCTCCAGAGGAGAGGAGACTTTGAACGACTTTGACCCTGCGCACGCACACACACACACACACACACACACACACACAATACCTTCCTCTCACTCCTGACCTTCCACTGTGGTTGGATAGAAAGAGACAGCGAGCCCACTGGAACCTTGGGCTGAGTTATGCAGGAGTGAGCTTTGAATAATTGTCCCGCAATATGAGTGTCTCTGATTAATTGCCTGAGATAAGGTCTGCTTTCCTCCCCTCCTCACCCTCCTCCTCCTCCTCCTCCCAGGCCTGCCTCCCTCTCTCCCATAATCAGCCGTGGACTACTGAGAGAGAGAGAGAGAGAGAGAGAGAGAGAGAGAGAGAGAGAGAGAGAGAGAGAGAGAGAAGTATTTAACTGACCCTGTCATCTCGGAGCACGATGATGGCTGTCCTAATTACTCAACAATAACAAAGGGCCTCATTTAGCTGTGACGGCTGCCTGCAATCAGCACTTCTATGAATAACTTAACAAATAGGAATGAGGGCGGGAAAAAAAAAAAACGTATTTACAGGCACATTAATTCAAGGCCAAAAGACAATACGTGTCACCTCCAGCTAACTCAGGATTCAGGTGACAATCAGGAGGTAAAAGTGTGTGTGTGAAATGTACGATGAGTTGGGGATGAGAGCGTGTTGGTGTGTAAATGTGTGCAGGCATGTTAGAGTGCGTGTGAAACCCGCGCACATGCATGTCAAACCCGCGCACATGCATGTGATGTTGAAACGTGAAATTTAGGACGCGGAAAAAAGTTGAAAGAGTCAAAAAGTTCTCGGGAGAATTTTAAGATTTTGTACATGATGTTTTAAAATTCAGCCTCCTGGACACAAGTACAGTCAGTTTAACTATTTTTTAAAGTTGATGATCCTTTGTTGGTTTGCATTCTTGTTAGCTTCTGCGCTTGCTTTAGGGTAGCATGAATGTTTTTTTGTATATACGAAGGTGAAAACGAGAGACACGTTTTGACTTTATTCATGAGACAACACAACAAGGACAAATCGAGGAGAAAACAAACAGAAAAAAAAGACCCATCAATCAAAACAAGAGCAAGAGATAATGACAAGGCTGGCGGGGAATCATGGGAGTGATTCTCTGCTCTACAGATAACCTGGGTAACCTACCTGTAACTCCCCAGGGAGAGACGCTATATAAAATGTTTCCTCATATCAAATCAACGTCATGTGACTCTGAAAGTATCGACTATACTGTTGTATTGATCTGCTCAAACAGAGTTCTCTTGCCTTACATCCAAACACAGAGCATTTTATGCATGGCATAAGGGGAGCAGGGCGGGCTGACACTGACCAGACCTGATCTGATTCTGAATAAAAAATAGTAAATATCGCCCTTTCACGCAGCTCTGAGCTCACTCTGTGGGTTTTAATTGTGTGCCTGCACGTTTCAGAAGGCGAGGAAGACATCGGCTGCACAAAGTATCACCTTCTGTCGGCACAGATAGCACCTGCACTTTGTTGAACTGAATATTTACATATCAAACACCCTCTCTCTCTCTCCCTTCCTCTCCCTGCATGCACAACAGGGACAGTAAAAAGACGGGCATTTCCTCCAGAAAAAAAAAAAGTATACAAACTAAACAAGGAAGCGAAAAAGAGTTATAATGGAGGCGGGCGGACTCCGTTTACTGATAAACACGCGGGGCCTTTGTACTGTTACAATAAACCGGCAGACCTGGACGCACACAAACAGGGCAGTGAAGACAAGTTGTGTAAAGTTTGACTGGGATTTCAGAGGGTTTGGGAAGAAAAGATAGAGGGGGGGAGAGAACGAGGGGGGGGGGGGAAGCCGAGCGCACTTGACACTCAGCTAATGGTAAATCCTCTGCTTTATACTGTAATTTACTGCAGAGCCTTCAGGCCAAACTGCCTTTGAAGTGCTCTGAAATGTCAAATCAATTATCACTTAAATGAAAAAAAAGAATTCAATTTACGCGTTTCATGATAATCGCTAACATTTCATGATATAAGGAAGAAGGAGGGGGGGGGGGGAAAGCAAAGCAATTTGAGGCGATTTGAAGCCCCGGCTCCATTTTCTCTTTTTTATTCGTGCTGCTCAGATATGCTGATTGGAATATAAAGTTGTTGATGATTGCGTCTTTTTCTTCGCCGTCTCCTTTCTGGTGTCATCGTGATCGCAGCGTAAGGAAACTCAATTTAAGGGTATAATACTCTTCATCAATTGGAGCTGGGTGATAATGATGTTCTACACCTGTGGAAGTGTGTGTGTGTGTGTGTGTGTGTGTGAGAAAGCAGCGTGGAACAATCGGCGTCTTCATGATTCATTACGTCCTAATGCCGCCGTTCGGATAAAGACGCGTGCGCTCCTCGCACTAATGGCTCTGTGAAATAGGCCGAACCTCAGCGCGTGCGAAGCCGACAGGTGTTCATCGACAGGTGGAGCAGACGAGCCACGCCGTCCAGAACGGCGTCCAGCACATGCAGGTCATCGTCTTCATCAGCAAATGAGGCCTCTGTCCTCTAACTGTAAAAACAACATTTAGACTTTGTTTCTCGTTAGCGGAGGTGGAGACGTCTCTGAAGTGACGCCTGTGAATGGGAAAAATGTCGGCGGTCGAGTTTCAGCGTTCCTAAGCGGAGCTTGTCCGGCGTCCCTCGTGGGCCACTGTTAGTCAACCTGGGGAGTTTCCAACCTGGCAAAAAAAAAAACTGTGAATCATAACAGCCGTTAAAAATACAAAAAATGTTGACCAACAGCGGCGGAGACAAACTGCCAGAGCCGGAAAAGTTGGCACCACAGCGTGCAGCCTGTGAAATCATGCATCAACCACTTTGTGACTCTGAAACGGATGAATCACTCGACGAGAATTCACCGCAGCACCTCCACGCCCACGACAGCGGTCGTCTGAGAGGATGATGCAGTTTCCTTTAAATCTCTTAAAACACTTCAACTGTTCGGACTCGAACAGTTTCAGAGGCCGAACCTGCGGCAGGTCAAACGACCGCCTTTTGGCATGGTTGAAACTTGAGATGCAACGAGCCGACTCCTGGAGGCTCGAGACTGATCTGACACCTCGAGTGTCTGTAGATACAAACACAGATTTGATAAATAAGTCTGTGTTCTGTGCCTCACTCACTGAACCCTCGGTGAACTCCTCTGTATGTGCAAAGAAGCTGTGTGCTCCTGTGCGCTCCACAGCCTTTTCTGTTGTTTCTTAAATCTCCTGCACGTCAGTAATCTGATCAAGTATTTCCTTAATTGGTTGTTGGAATCGTGTCTCTGCTGTGTGATTAGTGCACGTTTTGAGACCGCTGTAGCTGAGGTTAGCGCTCCAGATATCCGCCGCTAGGCTAGTAGCTTCGACATCCATCAACTAAATGCGCTCGTACATTCTTGAAGAAGTAATTAATGTGATGTCAAAATACTGTGTGGTCTCGAGTGTTTTGTCAATTTCACAAAGTGAACCGCTTCGTCTCGTTTTTAATCTGCCTTCTTTCTTCCATTTGGTCGTTTAAAAAAAAAAAAAAAAAACTTCAGTGTGCAGAAATAGCCTGTAGGCCTTGAAGTTGTTGGTGTTTCGTTGCTAGCGTCCTTCATGCTACGTAGCGTGCCAAACGTGCAGGACTAGCAGTGCATTGTGTGTAACGTTGTAAACACAGAGTAGCATAGAACTAAGTTGTATAGATCGCCGACATGGATCGGCCTATTTACACCTATACGCAATCTCGCTATCTGAGTCAGGATTTTGGGAACTTTTCAGGAGTTTTGTGAAGACACTGTGAGTGGCTGACTCAGCTCTCGTCTGGGTAAAGGGGTTGAGTGTTCGGATACGTCTGTAAGAAGGTGGAAAAAAGGGCGCAGACAGACCCACTGCCAAGCACCCACATCTCTTTCTCTCTGTTCTGTTCCCTCTCTTTGTGCACCGTGTGGAATAACATACCTTTTACCTCCCTCCTCCTCTCGCTCTCTGTGAAGCGATCAGGGCTCCCGATAGAGACGGCGATTACAAAACCGCAGCAGCAAAACAAAGTGTTTTTCAGCTCCTGTTTTTTCAGGGCCTGGCGCCACCCGGAGTACCGTAAACAATAAACACGAGCCAGCGTCGGGCCGCCCCGCAACCCGATTCACTTCACACACATCATCGTCGGTACAGTGTGTCATTGTGAGCAATCGGCGGTGCATTCAGGAGCAGAGCGTGCAGGGATGAGTGACAGGTATGAGTCTGCACACTTCCTGTGAACTTCTGGTAAACTGAACACACTGAAAGTTCAGTGTCTTTGACCTCATGTTGACCTCACCTGTCCTTTGTCCAAACAACCTGAACGCACACGTTTAAAAGCCTGTTTCTGCAAAAAAAAATCGAGAGCTCCTTTCCCTGAGCAGCCTCCGTATCTTTATATCTGCCGTGGCCGGCTCGAAGCCCCGGCTTGCGTCGAAGCGGTTCTGCTAAACGGTGGACTCGCAGCAAATTGACTATTACTTCAAAGTGGCCTGTGATTATGTCCCTGAGTGATTAGGGGGGCTGTTAAGAGGGAGCCACTTGAGCATTGCCAGTGAACCCGTGAAGGAATGCCGGCTTGGTGCCGACCAGCGAGGGAAAAACGCTGCCGGAGACGCACAAAGGCAAACGGCCGTGCAGCCGAACTCGGAGAAAGAGAAAGAAAGAGGAAGAACCTGTTTCTGTGCAGAGTTCAGTCAAGAGGTGGAACAAAAGCTTCAAACTGGTAGAAATAATAAAAAAGCGCATCAAGGAGAAAAAAAATAAGCCAAATGAAATGTTATGATGTGTCGATGAACACGTACGCAGGTCGCGCTCAGGGCGGCGAAATCATTAGCTAAGCACATCAGGGGACAAGACCTCCAAACACTTCCATTACATTCCAATTGTTACCAGATTTCCCAACTTTTCAGCACCAAACTGTTCTTGTTTGCCCTTTTCCCCCCCTTCATCTCTACATCAAACGGACAATAGAGACAAGCTGAAGGCAGACGAGGAAGAGGAGGGAGGAGGGATGAAAGAGAGAGAGGCTCCTGCAGCACAGAGACCCGCGGAGCGAGGCCTCGAACGCCCCGTTTTAATGGGAATAATAAGCTTCTATCTCAGGCAATTAAGTCTGCATTCGATGCTTATCTCAGAGCAGAGGTCCACTGTGCCATCTAAAGAAAATGTTTGCGTTTGAAAAACTCCATCACATAAACAAGATAAGCAGGGGAGAACACGTATGCGTGCCGCCTATCGCGTCCAACCTCGGCTTTGTTCTTGGAGCGATCCGTGGCGCTGAGGCAGGTTTTAAGGAGCGCTTAATGTCCTCGATCCCTCTGTGACCGATGCACGCCACATGCTGCCACGGCAACAGAAAATCACCTGATGGGAACAGAGTAAGTTCAGAATATGAGGCAGATAAAGGAGCATCTTAAATCTGGAAATGTTTAGCTTGGTTATGTATCCCAGGTTTATGTGCATTTGGTAATGACTGGAAATGACTTTAATTAGTCCTGCAAGTGAGCGGCGCCTGAGTACAAAAGTTCCCTGTGCAACCGTGTCAGACGTTTGAGTCCACTGAAAAAATATCCGAAAAATGAAACGGTGTTCAACTCTTTTTTTTCCACCATCTGCTGATATCGGCTGATTTTATCTGCTGGCTGATTCATCGGTCGGGCTCTATGGATATAAAATCTGTAAATGTAATTTTATGTTCTAGACATTAAAGAAAAGTCAGCGCTGTTTGAAAAGCATCATTAAAATGCTCTTTTTTTTGTCTTTCAACCTAAAAAGATCATTTGTCCAAAGAGCTGCTGAGAATAAATAATCAGTCTATTATAGATGCACCTGTGAACCTTCACAGCCCATCTACATAACTGTCATGATATTCTGCTGAACAAACACGTCTGAGGGTTTGAAGTTGGGAGATAATGGTTTTTCATTATCTGTGCAGACACCGGGACAACAACGTCACCTCGTTCCACTTTTCTGTCTCTTCGCAGCTTTGTCTCCGCTCGGGTCAGGAACTCTGAAGCGTCCACCGTAACGTGGGAAATCTCGAAATTCCACATTTCACACATTCAGACCAAGTGAGACGTCAGGGCGACTCCCCGTTAGACACCATTTGACTCGATGGGGGCATGAGGTTACATACAGGACGTTCATATTTGTACACTATAATTAGTTTATCTAAAAGTTAGTTCTTGCTGTTAAGAAAATAAATGAGCATTAAGAGACAGAAATGTAAAATATTTCAGACTCTGCTTCCTCTTCTTTCTTTTTTTTAAGGTTTTCGACCTTTGAAAAGTTGAAACAATAATTTTACAAACTACATTTTTGTTCTGAAAGTTTATAGAGGAGACATTTTTAGGGATGATTTTTTTTATATTTTTATTTTTAAAAAATGTTTTTGTACTCTTTGTATTGTGACTCTTCCTTCTGTGATTTTTTTTTTTTTTTTTTTTTTCTCGTCATAACTTTTCAGGATTAATGCCAGAACACTTCAACCATCATGAGTGCTAAAGGAGGTCTGGTCTGAAGTTCTGAAGTTGACCGGTCTGCTCCTTTTCGTTTGTATGTTTTCCTACAGGTCGGAATACGGAGGCCAAACCAACACACTGAGGCCCCTCTGACGCTGCGAGCCGAGGCCACCAAGAGGTCCCGACCCCGGCCAGAGTGTCTCAGAGGTCAGGGGGTCGGGTCAATCAGAGGGGAATGTTATCCACAGCATCGGAGATTATTTGTTTAATTTAGTGCCAAACCCCGCTGTCTGCCTCTGATCAAGATGACTGCGGATTACGAGAGGAGGAGAGAGAGAGACGGGGAGAAAACGAGGGCGAGAGAGAGAGAGCCTACTGCTTCAAATTAGGCTGTAAAAATAATCCAGTGTTACCCTCAACTAAACATCGTACTTTAAACTTATTGTCAAAAGTCAAATAATCTTTACAAACCACAAAAACACTCAGACGAAGGAGGCCGGGATTCACACGGAGGTCACTCCGAGTGTCGGGAATATTTTCCCGCTTTCAAACCACCTTTTTTTCCCCCCCAGTTTCCTCTTCGGTCTGTGAAAGCACTTACACGCAGCGAGGACCAGACAAGTGTCGGGTTCATAAACACCGATGTGATCTCTCACGCTGGAAATGAAAAGCTCACAGAAAGACGAGTCGCTCGGGTTTTCACACAGTATTAAACTTCCTTTCATGTCTTTATGGGGGTTTGGTGGGTTTTGACTGCGAGCTGCCGACTGCACCTCCACATATCTCAAGTCGTTTTACAGGTCACTAATTATCACGCCAACCCAAACCACTCAATCAGCGTCTCTGCAGGTTCAGCCTCTTCAAAGAAAAAGAAAAGTGGCGATTTAAAACTTTTCCCCTAACTTATATGAAAACCTGCATTTCTCATGCTGAAATATGTTTTTAAATGTTTATATTCCTGTTACTGGTTTTTAATGTGGACAGCAGGAAGACAAGCAGAACAAAGTTAAACTTTAGATGGAAAAAAAAACCTGAATTAAAGGCCAAATTTAAAGTGGGTTTTTAAGCAGTATGTAAGACGTGGAATATATACTGATAGAAGATATTAGGACAAGGAGTCAGAAGTATCAGTATTCTTTTCAAGAGTAAAAAATAAATAACAAAATATTGAATCACAAAATCAAAACACTGATTTTTTTTCTTTTTTGGGTGATAAGATGAACAATTACAAAACCAAAATGTAGAGAGAAACCACAACATGCTAAAACATCAACAACAAAAAACAACTTAAAAAATCAAATCAAACATTAGCAAAAGTACAAATAAAAAAAATACAGACAAATCAATATAAATCGGACGGAAACTTTATTGATGTGGTCGGATAGTAAAGGTGTGAACGTGTCGAAGTGAGGAGCTGAGGGAAGCAAAGAGAGAAGAACTAAACATCAAAAAAGAAATCGGAGAGAAGAAATAAAAAATATTTTTTTGGCTAATTTATTTCAATAAATATATAATTTTTCTTTTATTCTCCAATAAAGGCAAAAAAAAACAACCTATAACAACCTTTCGTGTTTTCACATTTCGTCCTGCATATGGAGAGATAAAAAAAGAAGCTGAAGCAGCACATCACAAATAAACTTCCCTCTAAAAGCACCCTGACGTCACATTCAATTACTGAATATTTGTCCCCATCAGGACGAAGACTGAACCTCCTGCTGGCCTGAACCCTACCTGTCGTACGACACGTGAACCTCCGAGTGACTTCTCACCCCCTCGACTGTGGAGGCAACGCAACAATACGCTTAATTTGTTGTGTGAGTATCTGTGTACCTGCAGAGGTGTGTGTGTGTGTGTGTGTGTGTGTGTGTGTTTTAAACTGTGTGTGGAGATATAGCGAGAGCCCAAACAGTGCGGCGCCAGCAGTCTGCCCTTCCCTTGAGAACGTAACGGCTGAGTGCCATCGGAAAGAGAGACCGACGACGGGAGGGGGGAGCGTGTGTGTGTGTGTGTGTGTGTGTGTGTGTGTGTGGGTGGAGGGTGTTTAATATGTGTACCATAGAAGGAAGCAGGTGAAGCCTTTCAGGTGATGCCACTTTGTCTGCACCAACATGAGGCGGCTGAAGCGGTGTGAATTACAATCTGACTCAAGCTGACTAATATCTGTAATTACTCAGCGGGTTCCTGAACACGTCATCGTTCTCGTAATTTGAAATTACCCCAAAAAAAACAGAATCCTCCGATCATTCCTCTCCTTCACCAGAAACCAAAAATCCTTCATTTCACAAGAGGACATCCAGCACTTCAGAATAAATTCCCTCCATCTCTATTTTTCTACTTCCTGAAAACCCCTCAGCGCCATATGATAATCCTGCCAACGCAGAAACTCTCATTTTAATCTGTCGAGGAGGGAAATGGACGTACGAGAGAATATGAAAATAGGGTGAACTCCGAAGCCCCCCGGTGCTTACTCTGTCAGAAATGCATTTCTGCTGTGCTCGGCACAATCCTAATGCCAAAACATTTTACCCAGAGTCCCGCTGGCCTCCTCCTGACCAGGTTCCACTTCACTTCATTCACATTTTAATCTTTTTATATCGTTTTAAAAACAACAAGAGTCAAAAAAACCGGAGTTCAGCTTTGAGGAGAAGGAGAAGCCAAAAACTACTTGAAACTCAATCTGGTTATGAAGGACTCTGATTCTTTTTGTTCACTGACTAGTTAGACTGTGCTGGAAAACCTTTAACGTGATCCCTCAAAATGTGCATAAAAAAAAGCTCCAACATGCTGTGAGTTGAATCTTCTGCAGGACTCGGAGGGTTTTAACCTCAGTGGGACTTTTCCTGGATAAATAAAGGTTAATAAAAAGGATGTAATATAAGACGACTAAACATCGATCACAGTATATGAGTGCAGTGACAAGTGTTTAAATGTGACTGTACATCAGCAAAGACGAACAAGAAACATCTCGGGCCGCGTCCCATTTTAGATATTTTATCTGATCCATCTCCATCTTTCTTGTTTTTTTTAGTTCTATTTTAAGTGGAGGTTTGCATTGCTTGACTAACTTGCTCCTTTTCATTCAATGTTTCAAAAAAAAAAAAAAAAAAGAAGAACCAGAAATGGAGTTCAGGTCGTAGGAGCCAAAAGCTACTGAACTTAATCTGGCTGCGGTGCGCGCTTTGTTTTCGTTGACTCCGCTCCGATTCTTTTGATTGTCTATTAAGACAAATCTTGCAAGGGAAATATTTTCGCCCTGTTCGTATACATATTACATGAGAGGCCACAAAAATTCGACAACCCTCTCCGGCTTTCCTCCAACGGGGGTATCGAGGTTTCATCTTCTTTTTTTTGTTTTTTTTTGTTTTATGCATACAACTATCAAACTATTTTAAAAGGGAGGTTGGACGAATCAGCAGGGGGTCTGTCAGCATCCTCCTCCTTTCTCGAAGCTCGAAGCTACGCCTGTCAAAATCATTCTCTGCAGTTTGAAGGAAGAATCCGAGTCAAACCTTGCTGATTCAAGCACACAGCCCTAATAAAAACAAAAGCAGTGCTGTTCAGTCGCCTCTAATTCCCTTGACAGTCTTCCAGCCAGTCCCACTTAAGGTTATTAAGGGCTATAAATACGCTGGTTACCAGGGCTAGAATGTCAACGCTGTTTGCCCTCGTTAAGACACATAATTACCTCATTTACATCTCGTTTCCTCCCCAAAATCGGATGCCATTATGCGCCCCCGCACTCAGCATGCCCGCCCACCCACCCCCCCCCGTCCAAAAACAAACCATTAGAGTCATCATCCAATCAGCTTCCGAGCTATGCGTTAGGGAAGGGGGAAAAAAACTCCCATGATTCAGACTGGGATGGGAGGCTCGAAAGAAAGTGACTGAGAAAAAGGGCTCATGGGAGATTTGTGATGCTCAGACAGGAAATGCAATCACAGGCCGTTTCCTGGGTTGAAAGGCTCCGTTAAGCCCACACAAACTGTAAGAAGAGAGCTGCAGAGCTGCTCCATGTGCAGCTCAGGTCACAAAGTTCAGTGCAGTTTGGGACAAGTATTAGAAGAGGGATTCAGGATAAAACGAACAAATTCAAATCTACAACTTTTCCCGCTGAATGCAGTTTACACCCTCAATGGATTATAAAGAGCGGCGGTTATGCTAACCTGCTGTGTAGCAGATGCTTTATAGCTGCTTCTGTTCGGGGCGACTCGGCTCCATGCGATGTGAATATGGTGGAACACAGAAGTTGCGCAGCTGCTTTTACTCGTCAAAGACTTCAGAGAAGCTCCGGGGCAGATAGTGGTGTCTTGAGGACAGATGTTGTCGAGCGCAGGGAGCTTCCAGATGCCCTTTAGGAATCAGCTCTTCCTTTATTTTCATGAGCCCATATAGTGTATGCTATTAGTAGAGCCTGAGCAACAAGACACATAATTACCTGATTGACATCTCGTTTCCTCCCCAACATCAGATGCCATCATGTCCGAACGGGTGCGAGGACAGTTTCCTAAAACTCACCAAAATGTGCACAAAATTCAAACACGGTGTAAATGTGCATATACGATTGTGGTGTTGTATATTAGCCTCTTAAAATAGCTCCACAGCGCCCCATTTAAATCTGTGACGTTCCCTGTGGGAAAAACTAGGATTGAATAAAGTGGAAGCGAACTTGGATTCAGCGTCGAGCGCGGCAGTGACGGAGTTTATGGAAAATAGGGGGGGGGGTTAGCTTTAAAGTCGTGCCTTTGCTTTTGTATCGCGTGTTCACTCATACACAGTGAGGACGGATGGGTAGCTGATGTTTGACTTTGAAATAAGGCCCAATGTCCCGCTGAAATAATCCACTGACATGTAGAGGAAGGAACATGTCAGATTCCTTACAATTAGAGGGTTTTCAATTCCTGCAAACAGCCGTAGCCTGCGACATTGTTCAGCATATTATCTCAGGCAGACGGAGAAAAAAATGCCTCCATGTGAATATGATCAATTCCAGCCATCCTTTTGACGTCAATGATCAGGTGCTTTTAAATGTTTTACTTTGGTAGAAATGCTTCCAGGAAGTTCCAGATATTCATTTTGTAAACATCATGGGATTTGACCCAGCTGTAACCCCCCCCTGTGCCCTTTTAATGGCCGAGCATCATGGAGACACACAAACACAAAAACCTTCATATTTAAGCACCCAAGAGACAAAACAACACGACGTGGAGCGTGCAGGGTGAGAGAGACGTGTGTGTGTGTGTGTGTGTGTGTGTGTAACGGAGGACAAAATAATCAGAGGAACCGATCTGAGAGACTCCATTCCTCGCTTCGTTGACAGGTTCCAACCTCTGTCTGTCCGAATCAGCCGCTAAAATCAACGACGATGACGAAAAACAACAACAAACTGCGTCAGATAATGGCTGCCTCCCTCTTCCTTCTTATCCCTCGCTCAGCGCTCTCCTCCTTTCTCTTCTTTACTCCTTCATGCTCCCTCCTACAAACTATCTGTACCGGCTTACCGTTATATGGTGGGAGTCTGGTACATTGTGTGTGTGAGTGTGTGTGTGTGTGTGTGTGTGTGTGTGTGTGTGTGTCTGTGTGTGTTATAACAGTATTACAGCAGTTGTGTATGAAAACAGCAGATAAGAGCGCAGGATGATGAAATGTGAGGCAACAACACATGACCCAGCTTAAAGATCTCTGATAAAAACAAACACGCTATATACTGTATCTGCACAAACGCACACACACACACACACACACACACACACACACACTGCATACATGCGTTTCTACAGATAGATACACACATGCGATGAACCTAATATTACACACATTTATTACGGACGGAAACACAAATGTTCCCTGTGTTTGTGATTCGCCGTTAAGAGTCAAAGCGAAGCTCGGCGAGCGCGCGTCCATGACATCACGTGGACGCCACTTCGGCGTCGTAAATGAAAAAGACTCGATAAGATCGCAGAGAAAAAGGCCGAGCGACTCGGGTTTTGTGTGCTGTAGGGAGGTGATCACGAGGGTCGCTTAAGTAGAGGATCATGGGAAAAAAAAAAAAAAAGAAGCATGGAGGTGTTCACTGATTTTCTCTGCTGGTAAATCCACTGTGCAGACGTTTGGTTCCAGCACGAGGAGAGAAAAAAGAAAACGTCTCATGCCAGGTTTCGCTGCATAAAGAGGCTAATTTTTGCACATTTTCTTATTCAAGTGACGGACTGATCTTGGCTTGCATCACTGAAGTTTTTGTTTTGTGATTAATTTGAAGGTTTAAAATGCTTCTGAGGCTTTGAAGAAAAAAAAACACGTTTCAAGGATTGTTTAAAGGTGCATGGATACAGCTAATTATTGTGAATGAAAACAGCAATTACTTAAAAAAGATAAACAATTGAAAGTGTGATGTGTGTTTGAATTGAAAGAGAAAATGTCCTTGAGTTTAGTCTTTGACACGAGCACACCGAGGAACGTTCATTTATATTTTTGATGAGATAAATAAAACGACTTTCTGCTTTTACTTTCTTCCTGGTTGAAATCTTTCTCCATAAACGCACACCATGCACAGACCGCTTTTATTTGACACTCCTGAGTTGTGCACGCTGCTCTTCTAACAGCCTGATAGAAAATAATCATTTTCATAAATATAAAATAATATCCTGTTTATTATTGCAGTGGATGGTGAAGATCAAGACGCTCTCTTCTCCATGATCTGGATGGATGACTTTCTGTTTAAATGTTGACAGCAGCAAGGGTGAGGTGGCTGCTGGTCGAGCTACAGAGAGAGAGAGAGAGAGAGACATGACGAGCCGTCTGTTCATGAGCTTGTCTCAACATCTTCAGTCTTAGTTGGAAGTTCTTTGGCAGTTTTGGGAAATGGAGGTGACTCACCAGGAGCAGCGTTGGTCACTGCGGAGGAGATCGATGAAGACAGAACAGAACCTCGCTGAGATCTATTAGCTTCTCGCAAAGTCACATCACGTGACTGCGAGCACATTTGCGCTTGTTTGACAATTTTATAAACAGAGGAAAAAGGGGGGACAGTAGCGTCGGCCACATCGATCGTCCTCCATATTTGTTTCTCTTCTGAAATCCCGACTGATGACACGAATTTCTGTCAAATCGGTTGAAAGTGTCCTTGTGTCTGTGGTCGCCCATGTTTGTTAAAAAAAAAAAAAAGGTTCAGATTTGAAAGTCATCGAGTGCATGGGAAGCCTTTGTTCCAGTGTTTGGGTCTGGACGTTAATATTTCTGCTTTTCTCGAGGTCGTTCGATTCCAAATGAGCGACATTTTCTGGACACAAACTGTCCGTCCAAGGTGCAAAACATCGACCTGTACCTGAGACGAGATCAGTTTTGAGTGTTTTGTGTTATCAGTGCACTTATCAAAACTGTTTCCAGTCAGAATCCTTTTTGTCTCAAAGAGTGAAGAAAACACACACACACACACACACACACACACACACACACACACACACACACACACTCCGGCAAACACACACCAATCAGTGGCTGGTTCTCTATCTGATGTGGAGTTGATCATGGTGGCATATAGAGGGTCTCCGGTGAATTCACACACACACACACACACACACACACACACACACACACACACACACACTCAGCCTTTTGGTCTGATAACAGCAGTTTGAGGGGGGGAGGAAGCGGAAGCTGAGGGACAGATATGTTTTTTTTTTCCGGATGGACAGGTATGGTTTTGGCCACGCTCCGCTACTCCGAGACACCTCGGTGATTGGCAAGGAGGCCGGGTCGCCTCCTCCACTGACAGATTATTCATATCACCTAGTTAGGTTTCATGAAGCAATTATATGTCTTCACACTCCGCCAACTTTGGGAATGGCAGACTATAGAAGCACACTATACGGTCTCTGATGGTGGGAAACGCCTGTCAGTGAGGAAGAGGAGGGTTTGGGGAAGTTAAGGCTCACATCAGTGCATTAAACTAACAGCACCAGCTGCTTTCAGTAAAGTTACTACGAAAAATCTGATCTGCTGCTTGAACAAACGACCTCCACATGATCTTTCATCAGGACGGGATGCGTTTGTATCATCAAATTCTGTGGAAATAATCGAGTTACATCACGATTCAAGTTTTGCACGGCTCGATGAGCTTTTCTTCTCCAGTGTTTATGAAACTCCCTTTGCAGAAATAACAAGGAAGACTACTCCTAAATCTTTGTTTGTGTAACAGCTTGTTCTAAAGAAGCGAAGCGCACAAACGCCGGGAGCAAAGATGACACAGTTCAGCAGTAACGCTGCTGTGGAGGCAGCACCTGCTGATGCTCTTTCCTCATCTCAAGACCCCGGCTTCATCGCTGTGGACAAAAGCATCCGCGAAATGCATTGTAAATTTCCTCTTTGGGCTTCCATATAAATCAACAAGTTAAATGCAGAACTTCTGCAGAAGCATTTAAAAAAATAAATTAAAAAATAAACTGTCCTCAGGCAGAAGCAGGAAGTCATATCCCACAACCTTTACAGATGCATCTGTCCCTTTTTCTGCAACAAACTAAATAAGGAACTTTCCACAGCTGCCACCAACAAAATAAACAAACACCCGCACCCACAGTGAATGCTCTATTAACCCTGTCGTGCAGCTAAAGGTTAAACAGTCGGAGTCGCCTTTCTGCGTCGGCGTGAGGACGGAGTGATTCAACAGAATCGGCCTCTGATTACGCCACAACTTCAGCACAAAGTCAACATGTCCTGACTGCTTTGACACACTTTGTTGTACAAGGATGAAAGATGCTGGCAGCTTTGGCAGAGGCGGGCACGCACGCACGCACGCACGCACGCACGCACGCACGCTGCTCGGATCAAAACCAAACAGAAGGTTAAAAATACACACGAAAAGTCGAGTTGTAGCGCACAAATGTAAAACCTCTGCAACGAGAGTGACATCATGGGAAAACTGCCACGTAGCAGGATTTATTTTTGGAATAAACTCTTGACATATAGAGGGAGTTAGGAGGGCTATTTTAGCTCTTAGTCTTGTCTTCACACACACACACACACACACACACACACACACACACACACACACACACACACACACACACACACCAAAGCGTGCACGGCCCCGGTTCTCACACCATCAGCTGTGACCTGGTTAGCTTTAAGCCGCTGTTTGAGCCTGGCCCTTAGTTGAGGTTGGCTGCTCAGACAGGGCAATAGTTTGTGCTCACACTCACACACAGAAAGACACACACACACACACACACACACACACACACTCGCTGGACACTGAGGCTAATTGAATGGCCAGGGCAGGAGGTCCAGGTCTTTATGCCCACGGAGAGGAGCCATGAATATTTCTATTTCATTTGGACTTCACTCGCTGAGACGGTGGGAAAAAGGTGAATAACTGTGGGAACCAACAGCTGCAGGCTTTAAATATTTACCCACCAAAAAAAAAAAATGTGTCGGTATCTGCAAAGACAATCCATTTAGTTTGACTCTAAAATAATGCATATATACTACAACACAAGCTCTTAGTGGAAAACTCTAAAACCAAATTTAAAATCAATCAAATGTTAGCGTTCTTTTTTTTTTTATTCTTTTTTTTTAACTCCCTCTTATTCTCAGCTCACATTTTCCCGTACATGATTTTTCCACACCTGTTGGTATTATGTGATCTCGGAGGGCTGCTCAGAATAACAATGCTAACTAGCATGTCAGGAGTTTTTAGCTGCTCATGAAACAAACTGACATTAATAGTGACGTCTTCTATCGACAAACAAACGCAAACGAGTCCATCAGCGACAACAAACAATGCTTTTAGATCGACGTAAGAGTCCCCGTAATGAGCTTCAGCTACGTTTTGATCATCCTCTGAAGACACAGAAGACTTGTTCGGACTGTCGTGTCGAAGCAGCATTTTTAAGTCCCTGTGACGTTTCTCCTTCAGTATAGACGTGGAAGAGGTGTTATTCATATCCTGCAACATGTATAGAATCCTGCTTTGTGCAGGCGCCTGTCTTGTTTATTTTTTACATCACAAACTGTCTCAGGAATCATAAACGAAACATAGTGTTGCCGATTTTAACGCGTCCATTTTCATTTCCAGCAACGGGAGAAGAGAGCGACGGCGAATGTGAAACATGTCCTCACCTTTGACTGGTGTCATCCTGTCAGTATCATGCCGCCGCCATGTTTGTTTTGCTGAAATGTCACTTGGCTGAGTCTGCGCCGGCGCGGGTCGTCAGCAGCTGTCAGACGTCGGGGTGAGGCGTCACGTTTCTGCAGCTAGCAAACTTTGGTTTTGACCTGCAGAAACACGAGAACAGGATAATTATAAAACCCACCAAATCAGGAATACGTCGTTATTGCACTTAATTTATTAGTATTTGTTAGGAAAGTTGCCTGATGACATCGATCATTTAAAGGTTATTTCTATAGCACTACAGAATAAAGAAGTGTTAGCAACGGAGCGAAAAAGGAATTGAAAAAAGATTTCCAACAAAATGACTTTGGTTTCCTTTTGCAGGTTTCATTCAGACATCAGTTTTTCATGTTTAACTTTCATTTTATTTCATCGTTTTTCAACGTTAGAGAGAGAAAAACAAAAGACGCGGTCGATGTAAAGTGACAAACAGGTGTTTTCTGCTCAAGCTAAAAGGCTAATCTTGAAACCTGAAATTTTGAGTAAATTCAGTACTCACCTGAAACATTTTTTTCCCCTTATAGCTAAAAAATGTAAATTTGGCTTCTTCTCACCGAGCTGTGACAGGATGTGAGTGAAAGGGAAAAAATGTCCGATTTAATGGGTTTTCATTTCAGCCTGGAGGCGATCCATAGCTTCAGTGTGAAAACGTGCTGGTTCAACCTGAATATCAGTTCATGTACAGTACACATCTCAGCTTTTAATCATTCTCATTCATGTGTCTGTGGAGTCATCCTGCGTCTGCATGAGGAAAGGAAAGAAGGTAGCAGGACAGGAATGAGAGAGGAAATGGAGTCTCGGAGGAGGAAAATGAAACCTCTGAGTTGATGGAGAGGTGAGAGGAAAGGAGAAACTGGATTGATGTGAGAGAAATCAGATTTTTGATGCCCTTCTAGTTAGCTGATGTTCAGTCATCTTTGACAAAGTGCATGTATGAAATCAATGGATGAGTCTTTGCATCCTTGGTCCTCCAGTCCATAAGTCTACCTAACGTTATGCCTCGCGTTTGTTGTCGTTGCCATGGTTATGTTTGTTGTGCTTCCTGCTTCCTTATTGGCTGCTCGCTCGTTCAACCTGACAGTTCACAGGGTCCGTGCTCGGCCGTTCCTCCTTGTTCTCCCCTCAGAACAGCATTTCTGAATATAAATGTTGAACGTGTCTCGTATATAATCAAGCCGTTACTGACTTTGGTGAGATTGGGGGGATTCGTGCTTGAAACCATCCCTATTACCTTGAAGTGTGGACCCCACTTTAAAGAGACTAAAACAGTTTGTTTTCTTTGCCACATGCTGTAATCATGCTTCATCTAGCTATAACCTTATTTAAATTATTTATTTTATTATATATAGTATTTCAACTTTGCCGTCTGTGAGGACGGACTCAGGGAAGTGCAATTTGACAATTCTGCTTCTGGTTTGTTTTCAACCAGCAGAACTACAAATTGGCTGAACATTTTAAAGTCATATAAAAACTTGAATCATTGATGCTAACCCGACTGACACTGAAGCGTTAGCTTTCAGCAGCTTCAGATCAGCGCTGACATGTCAGTGTTGTTTTAGCCCCATCAGCTATTTGTGCTCGTTTGAAACAATCATCCAATTTTAAACCCTGAAGTGTAAAAGAAGGAAGGTAAGACTCCAGTTAAAGGTCTATGAATGTATTCAGTGACATTTAGGAGGATACCAACAAGGTCCAGGGAGTGGATGAAAAGGTGAGACAGGGGTGAGGAGGGTGAGACAGCATGTTGGGAGGGTCTGGCCCCACTGGCTGAATTTGCCTCCCCATGGCCTATTTTACACACTTTTCTCTCGGACCAAATGAATAAACAAGTATTACATTCAGCACTGTGCATGTACGTGTGTGTGTGTGTGTGTGTGTTTGTAAAGTAAGTTTGTGGACACACACACGCTCACACACACGAGGCGATGCATGTCCTCACACAAACATAATTTCTCATAGCGGTCTAATATGGTTCATTTTCAGCTATCAAAACACACATGAAAAGAGAGTTAACGCTGTCAACAAGCGAGCATGGGATGTGGAACCGTCGTTTTCATTCTCAATATGTCAAGGTTAGGGTGTATTCCAGCAGAGAGCGAGGAGGGGGGGAGAGAGGGAGAGAAAAGGAGAGAGAGAGAGAGAGAGGGAGAGAGAGGGTTAGAGGGGGAAGGAGTGTCGTTCTCCATCCTCTGCTCTCCAGAGAATCCCATCATGAAACGCCAAAGCACAAAGAGCTCAGAGCCTCCGACTGAAACCAAGGGACCTTTTTTATCCAAAAGCAAAGTGGGGGGCATCGCTGGGGCAACAGCGCCACCCAGCACGCCAAAACTGGTACTACACCTCCTCTAAATCCACCATATATATTAAAATACAAGGAGAGCAAAACAAAAGGGACGTTTTTAATGCTATTAATTCAGTGATCAAAATGAGCGACGGTGAAGTCAAATCCAGGCTCGGTTTTTTTTTTTACTCAACCGTCCCCCGCCACCAAACACATGAGAGAGGTAATCAAAGCTGCCGCCGCCGCCGTCGTCTTTCTGTGTGGGAATCTAACCCTGAATGGGCTCCACCAACCTCACAGCCAAGCACGCACACGCAACACAAAATCAAACTAATTACAATTTGTCCTTTCTCTTTTGTCCTTTTCACAGTGCTCCCTTTTTAATTCCCACCAAGAACAAACTAAAAAAGAAGAGGGGGGGGGAACAGCAGCGGCGAAAGAAGAAGAAGAAGAAGGGGTGGGGGGCTGTATTGAGGGATTTTCCAAAGTGGCACAGTAAAATAACACACTGGAGTGTATATCGGCTTCCACTCTGCCTCATTTAAATAAGCGCCAACACTGATTTTCTAACAAAAATATGGTACTAGTATAATAACAATGAAATAAGACCCTGTGAAAACTCGCAGCCTGCAGCAAGTATTTAAAATATCATTTAAAAAGGGCTGATCTGTAATTCAGAGCGGATATGGTATCAGACGGCGTGCTTGTCATTCCCCGCTATAATCTCCACTACGCTGAGAAACACACTGTCTGCTGGCACAGCTGGAGAGAGCGAGGAAGAATAGGGAGGAAGAGGAGGAGGGGGGGAGGGGGGGGGGGCAGCCAGATTTGCCTACTCCTTTTTTTTTTTCCATGTCCTCCTAGGTGCCGTGAGTTTGTTGGATATCGGTGAAGGAATCTAAAAAACCGAGCAGAAAAAAAAAAGTGGACATTTTGATTGGATTAGATGGCGAGACGCGGGAGGTCCGAACTTCAATGAGTAAAAAGAAAGTGATTGATCTGTAACTGCGACACGGATCTTTATTCTGATAATCGATTGTTGGATCAGGGTTAAAAGGGTTGATGATCTCTGAGACGGAAGAACTAAAAAATTAAAAAAAAAATCACGTAAAGACGGAAAGTTCCCCGTGGAACAAACTCGACTCACCCCGAGGTCCATGTCGCAGCTTTTCTGGAAGCTTCACTTGATTTTCTCTTTTTCTCTGGAGCAACTAATTGAGTCGTTTTTTTATCAACTTTGCAATGAAAGAAAGAACCAAATTTCATTAAGCAGACACTTTAATCCAAAGCAATGTACATCAGAGAGCCAGAACATCACATGGAAGGATCTAGAGAAGAGTCGAACTCTTTAAAGTCCGCTGACAGGAAGTGACCAGAGCGCAACATCGACCGCTGTTCTAATCAAAACCAAGCTGAATCCTGCAGGTCTGTAAAAGCACGAGAGGGAGAGATGAAGGTTGGACCTGGTCTTGTTCAAACGGTCCCACATGTTGGATCTCCAACTTGAAGAAGTTCACATTTCTATGTGGAAAAAAACGTCGTCGTCATGGGTCGAGCGTTGGCGTTGGTCAGACGCGACAAGCGTTTAAAAGACGTCCCTCTACTTCTGAGACAATAAGATTTCCAATTATAATATTTCCAGCACTTTTATGGATACAATAAATGATAGGTTTATCAGACAGAGTCATCGAGAGGTTAATTGATGTCACCACGGGCTTTGAAAACTTTGGTGTCAGACAGCTGGAGTACGAAACAAACAAATTGACGACTTTGCTGCATTTTTTTCTGAATTTTCGACACTTTAAGATTAAAAGATTATATTCAAAACAATAAAGACAGAAAGAATGAATGACTAAGCTTGTCCTCCACACACACACACACACACACACACGTGTAAACACACATTGGGTTTTGGTTAGACGTGTGGTCTGGACAGGAAAGGGCCGGGGCCGACGCACTCAGCGGGACACGGACCTCAGGCACTTCACGCTACACACACACTATGCAAGGACGTCTTTACCCACCTATCCTGTTGCAGTGGGGGGTCGGAACTGGCCAGAAACACACACACACACACACACACACACACACACTCACACACACACACACACACACACACATACTGAGGATCACAGACATCCTCATACTCAAACACACACACGCACACACACACTCGGCTGGCGGAAACCTTGCAGTGACACGCTGTCGGGCAGCTCCGGCTCACGGCTCTGAGGTTGGCCTGAGCCATCTATCATAAAGCTGAAACATAGAAACCAGAGACATGAGTGACAGGGGATTACACACACACACACACACACACACACACACACACACACATGCACACGCACACACACAAACAACAAAACCAACATCAAGCTGAGTCTCGCTTCATTGAGTGTGATTAGAAAAATACAATAAGCTAGATTTCGCACTTTTTACATTTGCAGTCCTCGACACTTAACTCCCACCTTAAACTGGAAATGTAAAAGGAGCTTTTGACTTTCTTTGCTCGCAGCAAAATGTCGTCTACTATTTGCATGATACAATTTATTTCCCACGCTAACACCTGGCGACGCTTGCCTTGTATGTGAATGCTTCATGTAATTCACAGTTCTTCCTGAAGAGCGTCGGGGGACATACCGGAGAGCAGAGACGAAAACGCAGCAGCTTCACGGCGTGCACCATCGCCCACTCACTCTCTCTCTCTCTCTCACTTAACCTGTTCTGGGGGGAATTTTTCCTGAACAACAGCTGTCGTGCTCTCACATCAACCCGACTTCATTTGGAGATTTTACTCGCGGCTCTTGCAGGAAAAATTCCGCCGTCCACGTTCACACGGGAGACTCAATCGAGACTTTCAGGAGTTTTGTGTTTGTGTGGAAACAACTTTAAACAGCAGCTGCAAGTGTCTTATCATTGTCTATATTATTGCTGTGTAGACTGTGGACTAATGTTTAGACATTCTCCGTCTGAGGCTTTTCGAATACTGATATAAAAATCTAAAGTACTTTTTAATCCTTCACGTTTTAATTGGCCTTTAAAAACCTTCTGACTGGTTTGTGTCCGATACGTCACAATCAAGCCCTCAGTCTGAGTAAGGGCCCCACTTCATTTGTAAAACACTCCTGAATGATACACACCTCCACCTGCCGTCTAAATCTCTAACTCTCTCCCCCCTCGCTCGTTACAACGTCCAACAGATTGATGGGAGAAGGGCCCTCATTTGGACCTGGAGAAAAGTGGCCACTTTAAGAAGAACTGCTACTGTATTTTAAACGCCACGGGTGTTAAAGAGACTGATGAGCCTTGCTGGTGTAGAGACGGAAATGGGGACCCTGCCTCTCTCGCCCACTTGGAGAACGAGAGAGAGAGCGAGAGAAAAAAAGGGAAAACGAAGGAAAAAAGGGTGGAGAGGGAGGGAGGAATAAATCTGCGTGGCGGCGGGAATCGATCGTTTCTCCCTCCCTTCCCGCGCTATCTCATCAGCAGGGGCTGAGAGAGGCAGAGCGGTTTAAACGATCCTGACCTTGTCCGACATAAATAGTCAGAAAAGTCCACGGAGCAGATAGCTTTGTGTGAGGATGGGGGAGGGAGAGGGGGAGCAAAAAAAAAGAAAAAGAAAAGAGGAAGCATTGAGATAAGAAAAGAAGGGAGGGGGTGAATGAGATAATGTCCCAGCGTTACTACATCAGAGTCCAGCCGCTGCCGTGGGAAACAGCCTCGGCCTATCTTGACTTCTTTCTCCCTCTGTGAACAGAAAAAGAGTAGAAAGAGAAGAAGAAGAAGACGGGAGGAGGAAGTCATAGCTCCCATCTCTTCCTGTGATTAACATAAAGATGGATGGAGGGATGGAAGTGGACTGAACGCTCCTCAAGAAGACGTGAGTGTTTAAATGTTAAAAAAAATCAGCTCTTTCGTGCAGCGTCCATTATTTATTTTGTACTAAACATCGGACTGACATAAGCGCAAAGAGTGAAGAAAAATCACAAAGATAAAGTTGTTTATTCCATGAAGAAAAATTAACAATAACTGAAGCCGATTGGCTCCCATGAGCGTCGTTCGCTTTCCCAAAAAAAAGATGCAAAAAGATGCTGCTTGTGCATTTTTTTAAATCTTCATTGCTGAACGTTTAAATATGACAAAGACACAGAGTGAGGAGAAACGTTAAGTATTTCATACCCAAATAAACAGGTGGAACAATTAAAGGAAATGTTCAATAAATACTGAAGAAATATGAACAAAATGAACGTTTTTGTATAAAAAATTAAAAAAAAAGGCCAACGCAGCATCTCAGAGATCCGGTCCAGGATTTGTGTGTGATGGAGAGGCGAGACAAAAAGAGACAAAATGAGGCAAATTTAAGCAAGATTAGAGAATTAAGAAATTAAAGTTATACGTGTGAATCTTCACTCAACAAGCGAATGGACTGACCAACATTTTGTGTTGTTCAAATCATTAAAAAAAAAATCCAAAACTAAAAAACAAAAAAAGAAAGACGAGGAGAAGGAGAACCTAAAGAAAGATTTGAGAATGACGAAGAAGAAGAAGAAGGGGAGGAGGAAGTCCTCTCTCTAAAGCTCTCATCTCTCCTCCTGTGATTACAATGCAGACGGATGGAGGGAAGGAGGAAGTCAATTGGCTCCCGTGAAGAAGACGTGAGTGTTTTAAAGTAAGAAAAGGAGCTCCTTTTGTGCGGCGTCTTTTCTTCTGAGTGTAACGCTGCTGTACCTGACGGCGGTTTGTGCCCCCGGTTAAAGGCAGAAATCTCTGCCTCCATTGTCACCTGTTCCTCTAATCATTTTCCTCCTTCATGCCACAATGGAGGAGGGCGATAACGATAACGAGGTGAAGCTAATACAGAGCAGAGTCTGGGCCCCCGAACACAATGTTCAGATGTCTTCACTCATTCACACACACACACACACACACACACACACACACACACACACACACACACACACACACACACACACAGGCTTGACACCTTTACACACGCGTTAAAGCAGAATTATATGCACACGCACACACACACACGCACACACACACGCACTCTGTCTTTTTTCTTCAGGCACTCACCCACAAACGTTTGAGCCATTTAATTTTCAGAGCCCTCTTGTTGCGTTCACAGTTTCGTGGTAAAACATAACAGAAGAACGAGAGTGTGTCGTGTTTTCTCCTCTGCTTTGTCAGTTAGCGGTTTATAACCTGCTGCGGGTTTGAATCCGAGTGTCGGACGGTGAAACAGAGAGTACATCATCGTGTTTCCCCTCTCTAACGTGGGGGTAGGAAGTGGTGTTTCATTTTAAAGTTCTGGCGGTCGTTTTTCTTGCTTATGACGACGCGGCATGTGCAGAAAATAAAGTGAAGTTTGAAAGCGTCCCGTGAGCACGACAGCTAATTTCCATGTGCACCGCAAAGTTTCCTGCAACCACCAGGAAGTGTTGTGTGTGAGAGTTTCTGCCTTTCTGTCTCATGGATGAGCACATCCCTGTTTCTTGGTTGTTGTTGTTTTTTTTGCAAAATATTTTCAATACTTTTAAATTTTGAAGTTGAATTTGTTACTAATCAAGAATGACGTCCAACGTCGAAGAAGAGAAGCCAAAAACCAAATGTTGTCCTCTGCTGGTTAATAAAGTTTTACATATTTTTTTCAAATCTGATTGTCCACATTTGTGTCGCTATTTAATCAAACTGCGAGATATTGACTTTAAAACTCGACTTTCCTCGAGTCAAACTACAAATAAAAGCTACAAGTAATAAGTTATGACTTATGATCATATTTTAGTCACTGTAGTGTCGCAGCTGAATCCTCATGAAAGTGCTGCGATAGCATGTAGCATCCCTTGTTGTTTGTGAGCTGAATTTTTGTGCAGCATTGACTGTTTTTTGTTGTTTTTTTTCCTGTGAGAACAAGACAGAGAAGAAAATTATTGCACAGACACCTTCAGATGTCACTGTCCTGCCACGAAGCAGAATAAACCTCTGAGCTGTGATTGTGATAACACGCCGGACTTCCCGCTTCCTTCTCCCCCCCCCCCCCCCTCCCCTCCGAGACCCTGCATTGACTTTTCCACAAAATAAACATTAAAAAGACAGAAACAAACACAATCTGCTCTCATCTTTCATAGTTGTGACCTAGACTCTGCAGAAAGTCCTCCCCCCCATGTTTCCCTCACCCCTCTCTCACCCTCATCTACGTGATGTTAGGTCTCTGCAGCGCGGGGGAGACAGGGAGGCTGCTGCTCTCTGACGGCGTTTATCAGAGTCTGGCATCGCTGTAATTTCAGTGTTCAGATGCAATCGCTCCCTTCTCCCCTCAGGAGTAAACAATAACAAGCACAAACACAATAGACAAACAAGGCCTGCAGGACATATGTGCACACACACACACACACACACACAAAATAATGAATGCAAACCACAAGAAGCTTCTGTCCAGTTTTGTGCCTTTATTTTTTTTACACTAAACCATGCGTCTGACTTTTGCAGCGCTTTCATATGAGAAACCACGACTCCCCTGCAATACATCTGACCTCAGATCAGATATTTCATCTTGAAGAAGCTGCTTAACTAACCACAGCTAAGCCCTCTCTCTCTCTCTCTCTCTCTCTCTCTCTCTCTCTCTCTCTCTCTCTCAGTGTGTGTGTGAGACACTTCGAGCTGCTCTGAAGTTCAAGTCGAACTCACAGGCAGGTTGTTGCATGTGACTGAAACGCCTCACATTTCTTATCAGAGGGCTCCGCCTGGTGGACACAGTTTGAACTGCAAGTCACACACATAAGCTGAGCAGACGCGGACGCTTGACCACTAGATTTACCAAACTGTGCTTTGGTTTTGTTTTTTCTTTATGTTTTTAAATTAATGTTATGACATTTTCCCTCTTTCATCAGTTACTCAGGTTTATAGGTGTTTCTGAAAACTAAAGTCTGCCACAACAATTAAGGCTCATCTCTCATCGATGTCGTTTTAACAATACATGAGACGTTTTGTTTGCAGGTATTTCTATCAAGGACAACTTAAACTAAACACGTCAACTAAAAGAGTTAAATATATGCTTTTGTGTTGATAATTTTCATTTGTACCTCATCTGACATTTGATAACTCCAGGGAAATTTGTACTCATTTACTAAAAAAAAAAAAAATCTCAGAAATTGTGGTCCAAAAATAATTTTATCTTCTGCCATCTCTCAGTAAAGACACACAGGGGAGTCACCTCGTCAAATCTTCAGCTTTCATTCTTTTAACTTTAAAAAGAAAATGATTTCAGAGCAGCTAAATAAAGGTCGTTTATGGTCGTTTTATTTGTCGAGGTTGAATTTTATAATCAGTAAAGCGTCAGAGTTCATCTTTCTCATTTAAAAGTGTTTATTGTGAGGAGACAGATACATGGACAGTTGAGGATGAGGAATCAGTAAGGGGTTTATTTTCTCCTTATATATTTTACAAATAGAAGCACAAATGTTCCATCGACTCTCGACAACACGAGTCTGAAGTACTTTGAAGAGCTGGCGGCGACGCGTACGATGAGTTCAGCCGTTTATCTGCAGAGAAGACACACACAGAGAGGGGTCAAAACATGAACATTAACAGGCTGCACTGAGACACCTCAAAAAGAAATCTAGACTACGACTGCATAAAAAAAAAAAACCACATGTATTATTCTAAACTCGACCCCGAAGAGATCCTAACATGACACTCTGCTCTACTGCGTTACCTCCTCTGTTCAAACAAGCTTCAGTTCCTGAGTCGAGCAGAAAGTGAGGATGGGGTCAGAGAGCACAATTAGACACGAGACGATGTGACAGCTTTCAGAGCGTTTAACAAGAAGAAGAAGACGTGCAGGGGAAGAGGAGAGACCTCAGAGGTCGGAGAAGTCAGCGGGAGGGAGATAATGAGCGAGAGAGGGGAAGAGTGTTGGAATAATACGAGGGAGAGACTTACAGAGCGGCGGCTCCAGAGATGATCTCAATGAGCTCCTTGGTGATGACGGCCTGTCTGGTACGGTTGAACGTGAGAGTCAGCTTGTCAATCATCTCAGCTGGAGGGGAAGGAAGAGAGAAAGCCATAAGGTCACTTCCTGTTTAGAACAGGAAGTGACCTCGACAAGGTGGATGTGTAACTTGTGAGGTTGTCGGGAAGTCTTACAGGCGTTCTTGCTGGCGCTGTCCATGGCGGTCATCCTGGCACTCTGCTCGCTGGTGGAGGACTCCCTCATAGCCAGGTAGATGATGTTGACCATGGCGAACTCCTGGTAGTTCCTCAGCACGTCGGCGTCGATGTCATCGTACACGCCCATGCTCTCTGTTGGAGAAGGAACACACGTGATGAGCGTCTCTGCGGGTGAGACGGGCCGAGCGTACGCGCGACATGTTGCACACGGTACCTGCATTAGCGACGGTTTCATTAGAGAACAGAGGCTTCTGCTCCGCCTTGTATGAGATCACAGACCTGCAGCGGAGAAACGACATTTAAAATCGTGGACTTTTTCCAGCTTCTGCAACTCGACGAATCCAAATAATAACAAAAAAAAAAAAAAAAGGCGGAAGTGTCGTACCTGAATCTGTTGAAGAAGACGGCGCCCTGGTCGAACTCGTACCCAGAGTTCAGCAGCTCGGTGGCGACGATTGAGGCATCGCCGAAGCTGGGAGGCTTACGGCCCATTTCCTTACAGTTCAGCATGATGTGACTTCCATGAGTTCTGAAAAGAGACAAAAACACATTTAACCAGGCTTCATGACGGCCTGAGCTCAACGAGGGTCGTCAACATTTACCTCGTGTTTTAGATGATACAGTTTGGTCATTTTAATACTCGATTGTATTAACGAACGTTGGCAGCGTACTAGAGTCAGTTTTGCCTCGTACCTGTGCAGAATGCCTCTCAGCTTGTCCCCCACGTTGACCACCATGACCTCCTTGCCAGCACCGGTCAGGATGGCGATCTCGTTCTTGATGGCCCTGGCGATACCGGAGTGGATGGCCCCGCAGAGACCACGGTCAGAGGTCACACCGATGATCAAGTGCTTGCTGGCTTTGTCCTCCGGGGCTTTGATCTCGGCCTTCTCGTACAGAGCTGGAGAGGAGACGCAGAGGACTCTTATCGAAGTGTCAAACAGTTAAAACACAAACAGGAAGTAAAGAGAGGTGAACTTACAGAGAGCGCCGGCGCCGTAGACTCTGGCCGGCTTCAGCTGCCTCTCAGCGCGGGCGTACTTGGCAGCGGCCACCATCTTCATGGACTTGGTGATTTTTTGGATGTTTTTGATGGACTTCAACCGAATGGTGACTGGAAAAGAAGAAAAGAAAAAAAAGATGTCATGACTCAAGAGCGTATCAAGAAAAAGTGATGCATGCCGCAAAGCCAAGAAGACAAAGTCATGCCCGTCTCAAGCCGATATTGCCATGGAAACTGCATCACTTTGACCCCTAACATACCAGACTGTGGCAGATAGATGTTTGTAGTAGCATCTGTTGTTTTAACTTTTTAAAGAATGCATCATCATGACTTCAAAAAAACAAACTGAATGCACACATATTACTTTATTTACTGGTTATTTTCATTTATTGCTCTTTTTTTTGTAAGTGTTCAGAGTCTCCAAATGTTGTCTAATCGATGTGTAAATCATTTCTGCGATCTCAATATCAATTAAAATCAACGTAATTGTTGCTCTGATCAAATGTGCAGGTTTGTATTCAATTATTTTTGTCCCCTTTTACTTCTCCAAACATTGTGTTTCCTGCCACACAGAAGAAGAAGCTTTCACATATTAAATCTAGGGTGTTGTGCAGCTTGTTTTAGTTTAAGCCACTTGTAGAAGATTGTCACGCACATTTAAAGAGTCTTAATGTGCAATCTTGACTGTAAGATGTTCTTTAATAACACATAATACATGTATTACGTCGTTGTACTCTTTTCTCTGCTTTCTAACGGAGCAGCTGCAGAGGAGTACTTACTGTCCTTCAGGGTAGCCATGTTCCTGACCTGCCCACTGTGAACACAAACAGAGCAAGTCAAACTTCAGCTGCACGAACAGAGCATCACAAACAGAGCCAAGCAATAACAGAAACCTTCACTTTCACTTTAATTAAATAAAAAACGTGATGATGAAGAAGAGAGCAAAAAGCCTCCGTGCTGCTTCTCAGCTCTGCAAGCTCGTTAGCATCCCGTTAGCTTTTTTTGCTAAACGTGCAAGAAAACTCTTATTCTTGTACACGTGACAGTGTAGTGAATTGGAGGTTTTTTAAATTCACTTTATTAATTTGTAATGTGTCATAATGTCAGACTATGTTTAAGCAGGCTGGTGACAGCTTGAAGCCGGTTGAACTTCACAGAGCAGCGCTGTCATTCATTAGCAGCGGCCTCCACGTTAGCGTGTCCTTGCACTTATTGAAGGCTTGCATTACAGAAGATTAGAAGCCTGTAAAACATTTATTCTCATAAAACTTCTAAGTTGAGTTATTTTAAAGTAATGTGAAAGTAAAAGGTTTGATAAAAGCGTTTGAATATCTATAACTTTACCATTGTGGGGAGAACACCAACGCGCTGGTCCTGGCGAACATGGTTACTCCTATGAAGGTCAGACGCGCAGAACTGCGCAGGCGCAAATTAAAGGCAAAATGGAAGAGGATGCCGCCTTCAGTGTCACCCGGAAAAATCGTACTACAAGGGTACGTATGCTACAAAAGGGAATAAATAGATGAATTATTTTTCTGATTACTAATTCCCATCCTTCTCCCTACATTGACAATTTATGTTTGTTTACTGATTGTTGTTTGTTTTTTGTCAAAGCTTATTTAAGTATTTAAAAACTAGCATATAAAACCAAAATCTTATTATTATTCCTATTGTTCTTTCAAAAGATAACAAATACATATCAATGTGCAAGCAACACATATCTTGAAGAAATTTTACACAATAGCAGGTAAAATACCTTTCTTTTTTTACGAGCACAAAGCAACATTTAGCAAAGTGAGGGGGGCAATGAGAAGTCTACAAAGAGTCCTTGAATCTAGCTTCAGTTATCGCGAGTTTTAAACTATTGCGCGACACTCTGATGCTGCGACGCGTCATAAGCGGAAGTGAGGTTGTTTACGGTGTGGCGACAGAACGAGCGGATTCTCCTGATTTTAAGCGTTAAATATCGACACTTTCAGGTTCATCGTAACACAACAGGATGGGGAAAGCGGATTTTCTGTCCCCAAAGGCCATAGCCAACCGGATAAAGTCGAAAGGTCTGCAGAAGTTGAGGTGGTATTGTCAGATGTGCCAGAAACAATGTCGAGATGAGGTAAAATCATCATCACGAGCACGTTTTTGTGTTTATTCTCGTGATGTTGTCGTTTATTTTAAACATATTGTGTCCTACAGAACGGGTTTAAATGTCACTGCATGTCGGAGTCTCACCAGAGACAGCTGCTGCTGGCCTCGGAGGACCCCAACAAGTTCATGGACTACTTCTCTGAGTGAGTCCTCAAGTCATCATTTAAAGGAGAGAGAAAGAAACAGGAAGTGATTTTACTAACTTGTTTTTTTTTTTTTATCTTTCTTTCAGTGAGTTTAAGAGTGAGTTCCTGGAGCTGCTCAGGAGACGTTTTGGTGAGTCCTGATCCTCCACAGAATGATCCAGATGTTTTAAATAAAGTCCTCAATGTTACCACACGGAGTTACACACTTTGATATTCTGACAGTAAAAATGAAAGGATGCCCGTTTCCATACCATGACAACACGTATGGAAGTCCTAGACATCCAACATGAGGTGGTTTAGTTTTTTAATTTTCCGTATGTTGCCACGGTTACCATTTAGACTCTCTTTGTAAAGGTTCATTGTGTTTGTCTTCGTAGATGGGACATTTTAAAGTATGAGCAATCAGGGAAATGGCGTGCATCACTCTGTTCTTCGCTTTTCTTGCTGTAGGGACGAAGCGTGTTCACAACAACATCATCTACAATGAATACATCAGCGACCGAGAGCACATCCACATGAACTCAACGAAGTGGGAGACCCTCACCGACTTCACCAAGTGGCTCGGCAGAGAAGGTAAACTTCCCGTTGTGGATAGTTCTCCATAAGTTCCACCTGCACGCCTTTCCTATCCTGCAGAATGAGGAAGGATTGATTCTCCAGAAACTCTTTATTTATAGAGACGATGAGAACAGCAGTATGACGTCAAAGGGCAAAATGTAATTTGAGCTTGAGGTGTAAAACTATGATGAACGCTCCTGTTAGGGTTCTGCAAAGTCGACGAGACCCCGAAAGGCTGGTACATCCAGTACATCGACCGCGACCCCGAGACCATCCGCCGCCAAGAGGAGCAGGCGAGGAAGAAGAAGCAAGAGCTCGACGACGAGGAGCGGAGCGCCAAGTTTATCGAGGAGCAGGTCCGCAGAGGGCGCGACAACAAGGAGCCGGACGTAAGTTAAACCGACGAGACGGACCAACGCTCTGACATCAAATAGATATCAACAGTGACTCAAATCAGTGAACTTTACTTCACAGGAAACGCCAGTTTACACCGAGCTGAAACGAGAGAGTGAAGAAGAGAAAAGTAAGTTTTTACTGTCCTTTATTTGTCATTAAAAAGTGACTTAAATAAAATGTTTATATTGAGGTTGAACACCTAAGTTTTGAGGTAAAAGAAGAGCCATATTTGATGTGATTATGTGATTTCATGAAATTAGGTATTGTGATCAATTTAAAGACCAAACGTTAACCTGTTAAAGAAATTATTTCTAAAGATTTCTCTCGTTTGCCTGCAGTTGCATTCAACCTCGGAGCTTCTTCATCGACAGCCGGTTCTTCTAAATCGAGGTACAAGCGAGCATGCCGTCTCATTTCTAGCAGGTGTGATTAAATCAGTTTTGTCTCACAGATGTTTGTGTCTTCTTTCAGCTCCGTCCTGGCTGCCAGCGCGCTCAAAGCGTCCACATCCTCCACCAAGAGGAAAGACCCGTCCTCAGGGTCCGACTCCAGCCGGGCGGAGAAGAAGAAGAAATCCGCTCTGGAGGAAATTAAGGAGGTGCAGGCAATGTTTCCTTTTCTTTAAACATCTTCTCTTTGCGTCCGTTCGTTCTGTGTTGAAAGTGAATCTGTTGTATTCAGATGGAGGAGAAGAGGAGGATGAAGCAGTCGGTCAAAACGGATTACTGGCTGCAGCCCAACATCGTGGTCAAAGTCGTCACCAAGAGGCTCGGAGAGAAGTACCACAAGAAGAAGGCCGTCGTCATGGTATCAAGGCTTTGCTGTTCACTTGCTTACTCGTAGCGAAACACAAGATTTGTCCCTTATAGTTGTGGATCTTGTTTCTGTAGGAGGTGAGAGACCGATATGGAGCGGTGGTGAAGATGATCCAGTCCGGAGACAAACTCAAACTGGACCAGAATCATGTCGAGACAGTCATACCTGCACCAGGTGAGCCACCGGAAACCCTCTTAACCGTGCAAAAAAAAGTAATAGTGTAACTTGTAATAGTCCAAGTTGAGAGTCGTCTTCTTCTTCTGTCCTCGCCCTGCAGGTAAACGCGTTATGATCCTGAACGGACCACACAGAGACACGGAGGCGGTGCTGGAGGGAATAGACGAGAAGAACTTCAGTGCGTCTCTCACACTCGACTCCGTAAGTTCAGGCTGGTCTCCCATCTTTTAAAACGAGAACGTGCTATTGATCGGCTCGTGGCTACTTCTTTTTATCCAGACACCAGGTTAAGTACGTGACCCCGGTTTGGAGGCGCGAGACAAAATGATACGCTTCTAAACATGCTGAAATGCAACCAAAAAAAAATTGACTCCCAACATTTCGAACAGTAACTGGCGTAATTGGGCCCAGAGGGAGCTAATGTTAGCTAAGAGGCTAATGCTAACACAGCTGATCGAATGAGCCTCCGTTTATTTGAATCATGTCCTGATTATTCTATTGCAGCTATGTGTGGCAGAGAGAAGTGTGTGAAGTCACATAATGCACGTTTATTTGTTGAATCTAGCACCTTCTGTATGTTGCAGCTGCAGCCATGTTTACAGTTTGACCTTGTCTTGTCTGCAGGGTCAGCAGAAGGGGAAGAGAGTGGACATCGCTTACGAAGATTTCTCAAAACTGGCCTAAACCAGAAACCTTTTTGTTTTCAATTCCAGGCAGCCGCTCGGCTGAAGGACTCTACTGTGTCAGAGTTGACTTCCCCTGTACTCACCTGTACATATTATACATATCCCACAATGCAACACCAGCAGGGTAAATGACTTTATAGAGCAGTGTGTTCAACTTGTGTTTTATTTTTTAACAATGTTCAAGTTGATCTTAAATTGGCAGATGTACATTTTCTCGAAATAAATTGATGCACAGTGACTTCTGCAGATGTTTGGAAAAACATAAACGGCAAAGAAACGTTGAATATTATTCTAAAAGAAACTGATTCCGGGAAATGTAGATGCGCACATCTCCCTTATTTTATTTTTTTTCACTTTTTAACGTAACTGATGAATGGGATTAATAGCAGCAACTAATACTCAAACGTCTCTCAGAGCTGCTCAGTGCGTCTGCAGGAAGCTATTTAGAGTCGGGACGATGTAGTCGGTGTAGTGGCCGTCGATGAAGCCCTTCCCGCTGTTGTGAATGAACCAGCAGTAGACATTTGAGCCACGCTTATTATCCAACCTGTAGTCCTTCTGCCAGCCCCTGAAACACACAGACAAACAAGTTAACGGTTTGAGTCAAACAGATCGGGGAGAAAGATCTCTGTACACGAGTTGATATGTACCTGGTGACTTGGAGCCTGTTGCCCTTCACCTCCATGGTGGCCTCCCTCTTCAGAGGGTCGACTCCTCCGTGAACGTCAAACACGTTTAGCTCTGGCTCCCTGTGAAACTGTCCTGTTGGGCGTATAGCACACGTACATTTTCATCTCCAAAAAGTCAACATCTTCAGTGAGCGCCCAAACTTTTTACAAGAAGATAAAGTTCTTACTCAACATGAACTAAATCCAGGGAGAAATCATAACTATTCCTCATAGAACCTTGCTTACACATCTCAATGAGGGCAGGTTATGAGTAATGACTCAACGGTGAACTGGAAAGCCTTCTTCACCAAACAGAAAGCAACCACATTTA
Source organism: Symphodus melops (assembly GCF_947650265.1). NCBI lineage: Eukaryota > Metazoa > Chordata > Actinopteri > Labriformes > Labridae > Symphodus > Symphodus melops. Next base: position 2,234,326 of record NC_136712.1, read on the forward strand.
AATATGTAAACATATATGGTTCTTTTTTATTACAACACCCTTAAAGTGAAATATTAGACATGATGGCAGATACGCAAGGCTTCTATTTTCATCGTATGCCAGAACATGGGCCGATGGTTCAGTACCACATAAAGCCACTTCAACTATATCAATATAAGCTGACAAGTTTTTGACTTGAGACAATGTTATTCTGCCTCTGAGTGACATTTTGCAGTTTGAGAGTCTGAATTGCTGATAGATTTGACTTTATTTAGTTTCCATTAAGACGTACCTATGAGTCCATGGGCGAGAGGGGAGTACTGGTTGTCGTTGGGAATGTAGATACCGAGGAAGTCAACACTAACTGGATTTTTCTTCCACACACGGTGAAGTAACACCATCACTTGGATGTTATTGTTTATTGTGACGGAAACGTGGGAGTTCTTTCGGATAGAAATCCGCACACTGAAACACAGAAACATGGCAAAATTAGCCTGATGTCACCTCGTTTAAAAAAATATCTTATCAAAAGCAGGACAAGTTGTTACCCATCCTGTGTGATTTCAGCTGTTGCCCCCCATGTAAATGAGTGGTTGTTCCTGCCGTCAGTCATGATAATGGCGTCGGTGTTGATGGACACACTGATTCCATCAGGCTGATAGTAGACTAAGATGGTGCCAAAGTAGGTGTTTAGTTTGTTCTTTTTCATCTGCTTTGAGCCGACGAGCTGACCGTTCACAAGCAAACCTACAAGACAGGAGAGATGGTTAAAGAGGACAGGGCAACAAATCAAAAACAATGCGTTGCTTTTTAGTTAGGTCCAGCACCATTTAAAATAAAATTCAAAATATCAAAATGTGTTTTTATGATATCAACTTTTGGATTTAGGTTCCACTACAGTGTAAAATATGATTGGTATAGTTGTAAAGCGGTTAATATAAGTGATGCATTATGTCAGCGCGTATTGTCAATTACGCTCTATGAAGATGTTGTTCAATAAAATTTTGATAGTTACATATTGAAAGAAATCTTCCTTTTAACATTTCAGCCAAGTGTAAAAGGAGATGTTTGATACCTCACTTGGACATGTCAGTCAAATATGAAGCGATAGCAAGGGGGTAGTTAGCTTATAGCTTAGCATAAGCACTGAAAGGGAAAACACTTGATAATTAATGACAAAATGTTTTCATACTGGGCTCATTTGGTTTTTGATTTCCAAACCTGTAGGCCTTCTAGAAAGACTCTAAAAACAAGACAAAACCTAAAAACCATTCAGGAGGATCTGAAAAACATGTCTCAGGAACAAAACCTATTTTCTTATCTGTTTTCTCTCATTAAGTAAAAGGTTTTAATAACAGATACTTAACACAGTTTAGAAAAGTGTAGTACCTGTTCCAGGGTCAGACACCAGGTTAAGAATGTGACCCGGTTTGGAGTCGATGTTGAAGCACACGTACGTGTCACTTACGGGCAGGTGGACGATGAAGTGAGGGTCGTTGTCCACTGATTGAGAAAACAATGAATACACATAAGGGGTAATGTCCACGTTTTATTCTGCAGCTGAGAAAGTCTACGGGTATAATCACTGTTACCTATGGTGACCTTTTGAGGTAAATGTACCTCCACAGTATCCTTGGCGACCTCACTCGGGGTTGGCGTGGTGGGCATCTGGACCCAAGGTGGAGGCGCGTAGACGACTTGGACTGGAGCCAGATTAGAGGATGCTGATCCTCCTCCTATTCCTACATACATGACATACTGTAACAGGTAAATTCACCTTTGATCGATTTGTAAATTAGATGCATTAGTATTAGTAGTACTTCAACAGTATTTTTAAGATATTTTAGATTTTTAGTTCTTTCCAAAACATTTTTGGTCTTAGTTTTTTATGTTTTTTTAAAAAAAATTGAATCTTGATATGGATAACTATATATACATATAGATACTGAAATCTTAAAGTTAGACAGTGTTAACTTCTGCCCTCTTTAAGACTTATTTATCGCCTGATTTATAGTTGCAAATTTGTCTCACTCCTTAGTTATATATATACTTGTGTTTTGCTTTTTTTTCAGATGTTATCAGTTAATCCTTCAAAAATACTACAGCTTTAGATTCAGGATGGTGACCTACAGTAGTGAAGGTTTTTTTTTTTTTTTTTTTTAAGTTTGCCCCCTTGAATCTTTTGGGTACCTGAGCAGCAGCCATGTTTAGGGTCTTTAGGGTAGTCGGCCAGCAGCCTCTCTGTGGCGTCCTCGCTCTCCACCAACATGGCAGTGAGAGGAGTGACGAACTGATGCTCCACAGCCAGCGCCATGATCCGCTGTGTGATCTTCCTCTTCTTAACAGCGGTCGGAGCCAAAGACCTTCAGGAGACAGTAACCCGTTGAATACAGACGAATATGATCTGATTTAGCTTTCTGCTCATGTAAATGTTTTTATTTCCAATTTCCAAGTAGTGTTTTTTTTCTTTTTACCTTTCAGCAATCAGCTGTTTGACGGTGATGTAGGCCCACATCTGCTTTGCGAAGCCTGTGAACGAGTGCTGCTGTTTGGCCAACTCCTCATCCAGCGTAGAGGTGTCGGACTCTGTCTCCAGGGTGATGTCAAGGCTGGCCTGCAGCATGAAAAAAGGCTGGTAGTACTGCTGTAAGGTGTGTATGGTAAAGTGCTCTTTTGTTCACTGTACTCACGGCAGATGCGGTGGTGAAGCTGGTCAGGGTGTTGCTGTCAGACGGGAGCACCTTTCCAGCCACCACTATCTCCGAGCCGCTGAAGTACTTATCGAAGCTGTTCTGGGTAACGTCGGACACGGTGTCTTCTGGGAACTGAACAGTGATTCGTCTCAGCAGAGGAGAGGAGACCTGCCTGTAAAATGCCTGCAAGGGAAGTGAAGGAAGTTAGAAGTTAGCAGAATTCCAGCGCGTCACAATAACTTTGAAGTTGAACGAGATAAAAACTGATTAATCTGAAGACAAATTGTCCAAATGGTCTCATAAAAATGGGGCAGAGTGCAAATTTTAGAGCCTCCCTTCTTCGAATAGCTCAATGAAAAAAATCTGAGTGGGCTTATTCTTGACGATGTGTTGTCGTTTTACAAAGTTGGCGTACCCGGAGCTGTTCTGCAGCATCATGGTTAGCGTAGATCCTCTGAGCCATGCCCCTGTTCTCCATGGCGATTCGCTCCAGGAAGTCGTAGTCTACGTCGAAGCCGATACCCAACGAGAAGAGAGAGTACTCCTCCCTCATTACGCGCTTCACGTTCTTCTGGATTACGCTGAGCTTGATCTCACCTGCAACATATCAATCTTTATATCACGTTATTAGCTAAAGAGCTAGCAACTTCTTTTACCTATCATGCACAAATGTTTAAATAATTTTTACATTAGAAACGTCTGCAAGCTGCAAAAGGGAGATACAATTGATTTGTCTGTATTTTTCCAGAAAAAGGAATGATTTGTAAATGCTACTGCATCCGTTGGGCAGTCTTACCCACAGTGGGGTCGCCATCAGACACCAGAATGATCATAGAGACGGACCGCGGGTCGATGAGTCCCTGATTGGACGCCCTCACCAGCATCTGAACCGCTCTCATCAGCGCCTCGTTGATGTTGGTACCTGGAGTCAAGGGTCGGTGAAATATGGTCATCAGCAGACAGTCTTTGTTTGGCAGCCTTCTTTAAAATAAGATACTGATTTTACCTCCGTTGGGTTTGATGTTCTTGACATAATTCTTGGCATCCGCAATCTGAATGGAGGATCCGGGGACAAGGTCCTCGCTCCAGCAGCGCACGTTGTGGTTGAAGTCAACAATGCTGAAGTGATCATCAATGGTCAGGTCGTCCAAAATAGCCTTCATGGCCTCCACTGTCTGAGAGAAAGGATTGGGTGTTTGATCTGGCTTGTTGGGAAGTATAAGGGAAGTAGAGCCTTTAATTTTAGACTCCCCTTGGGCCTCTAACGTTATGAGTAGACCTACAGCTTTCCTTTATGATGAAGCTCGTTGTTAGGGCAGGCTCAGGCTTGGCTTCAAACAGCTTCTAGCTATGCTGCCATAAATTAAGAGATATTGGAGACTCAATTGAATGAACTGCATTCTAGAGAATGACCATAAGGTGGGAGTGTTTCACAAAGGAGTAAAAACCAAAAACGAGCAGGGAGCAGGGGGAAGGTTGGATCAGTCAAAGTTCACAAAAAAAGTCAATCGTGTAAACAAAAACAAATCCCTTACTTGCTTCATTTTGACTCCCCACATGGATCCACTGACGTCAATGACAAACACGATGTTTTTAGGGAGAGGAGAGAGGTTGGTAGGAGCAAAGAACTGAACAAAGTGTCCGTCTGAAACCTGGAAGAAAAACAGAGATGATTTGATTCATTATCTGCAGTTCGTCTTCAGACGCTTTAAGAAGTACTGTTAGATGAGTATGTGTGATACCTGTAATTCCCCAGCATTGCTGTCTCTGTTCACATCATATTTTACAGTGAAGACACCGTCTATAGCGCTGTCTGTGCAGTTGTCACACTTTCTCTGCTGCTGCAGGTTTGGTTTGAAGACAATATGAGCCTGCAGAAACAGACAGCATGATATATTTGGTTAGACATTCAGATTATTATTATTGTTTTGTTTTTTTTTTCATTTTAAAATTAGAACTAAAAGATAAAGGGGTAAAATTACAATCCCCTTTGGTACCTATTTTATTTTTCTTGGCATTTTGAGGATAAGTTTGAAAAGCTTAAACAACTTCTAAATGTTTTTAGAATTTATTTTTGAGATAGGATAGAGTCTAAAATCGGGGGCAGACGTTCATTGAAAGATGTGGGCCCCGTGCACTAACCACTAAACTCTCTACACAAATCTTAAAAGTTATCCATAAAAAAAATGACTTGAAGATGTTGTGGATCTCTAGATGTTTTCCAGTCTTACCTTTTCTTTGGTTTGTGTCATTTTGATCAGGGGATCAAAATCCTCTCCGAGGGTGGTAAATTTGTTTACAGTGGAAATTCCCTTCGGCTCATAGATGTACACATCCACCTGCGAGGAGACGAGGTCAGGGACAATTGTAGGAACAAAAGAGTGGCAAAAAAAACCAACAACCCAGAAATGTCATAAGATTGAACCTGGAACTGAGGCACCAGCCTCCCGGGCTGCAGGAATAGCGAGTGCTCGTAGAAGCCCAGCTTCCTGGTCATCATCTCCTGGTAGTGAAGCTCAAACTCGATGTTACTGCCCGGAGGAACGTGGACCTCTGTCTTAAAGGTCTCCATGTCCTGGGAATTCGCCCTGTCGAGCGGAAAAGTTATATAAACAGTATGAAGGTACCGAGATTTAAAGAAGGAAGAAATCCAGGAGGGCCATCTGGTACCTGACGATCCCGGCTGCCTTGCCTCTGGCTCTGGCCTGGGCGTAAAGATTCCTCGCCACTGTCTTCTCCTTCACCGAGCCCATAAATGTAATCCCGTTCACATTCCTACGACAAAGAGAGCGCATGAGGTGACAAAAAAAAAAAACTACAGTTGGATGATATTTTGAACCGTGAGAAGCTGGTCTCACATGCTGAAGTTCGCTATGAAAGCCCTTTTGGGGATCTGGACGTTGAAGCCGATGCTCTGAGCTTTGGCGCCCGAGTTGACCACGGAGCTCCTGACGGTGGTGTGGGCGAAGCGTGACGTGATGCGGCTCTCCACCTTGTAGCTCTTGACGGTGATGTCATCTCCACGGATGGCCTGAGCAGGAAAACACAGGGTAAGTGAGGTTTCATCAGCTTGTTAAAGTTTCCATTTAAGCAGCTCTCATCAGTAGAATTCAAACAGGCCGTTTGGAGATTTTCCCTTCATGACATCACAAAGGGCAGTAGCCCCTCCCCCAGGTGGGTGAGACTCCCACAGCTAGGTGTTTGTTCTGCCCTCTGAGTCTGCCTTCTCACCGTAAACAATAGGACATGGAGCGAGAAAGCACCAAGTACACCCGAGCCCTTCCAGAGAGGGGGCGTGGCCAGACACAGCTCATTTACATATTTAAAGCTACAGACACAGAAACAGCCTGTTCTGAGCAGGGCTGAAATAGAGAGGTTTATAGACATGATCAACCACAGTATCAGAGTGGATCTTGAACAAAAAACTTCACACACGTTTTAGGGAGCTCTGAGACTTATTTACACCCGTTAAAAGGAGGATTATTTTTTATATATTATATTATAGTGCTCTTATTATTGAAGGCTCAAGTTGCTTAACATGAAGTCTGGAAAAAGAGAGGGACAGGTAGCTCGACTTTTTCTGCTTTGTGCTCCATAGTATTCACCTCTCTGTCAGCAGATAGTTATAATTAAATAGGAAAGATCTCATGCTGGTTTACAGTTTTATAAAGACAACTTAACATAAAGAAAGACTGCCAAGAATGGAGGCATAGCAAGATTAGTACTGAACAAAGTCAATAACCCGTCGGCCACGAGATTCTCTTCAAACAGCTGAATATTGACTGTTTGATAAGAGTCAACTCTGTCACAGTGCAAGAGGAGAGTCATACCTCAAAGTCTTCCTGCTCCTCACTGGTCAAAACCGCTCTCTGAAACACACAGGAACACACAATTCAAACTATTTTCATCGACTCTCTGAGTGAGAGTTATACATAAAATATACTGGTGGATCGTTGGATGTCTGCAAGTTACTGCTCATGTGCATCATCACACTTCAAAAGGTGAACAAGTTAGTGCGTAAAGATCTCACCTTGTTTCTCAGGTGAGGATCGTGAATATGTGTCTGGAGGGGAAAAGAAAAACTTGATCAAAGGAAGAATGAGGTGAAGTAAAGAAGAAGTGTCAAAAAATTGTTATGTTTTATCAATGCAAAGGGAAGTTTTTTGGGGGGTTTTTTCATTAGAGGCCAATTGTCAGGGCATGTGATGTTTAAGGACACAGGATGTGCAAATATGGTCGTAACAAGGATGGAAATCTGATTTCCTCATACTCAGGCAGAATAATTCAGACCTAGACTTTGACAACTTAATTCATCTCAGAGGGAAATTCGGTTCCGCAATCCACCCAGAACATGCAGACATTTACAAACAAACCACAGAGGGAGTTTATCAGAGACAACAAACAAACAGTACTTGACTAAGATGAGTACTGGCTCTTGATACCCTTGTGTGGCCTCTTTGGGCAATGAAACCCACAAGGGCCAGATGAAAAGCACGGTTTAAGGACAGCAGTAATTGATAAATGAATAAATACGTAACTAAGACATTCAATGATGCGCTGCCGTCACACGGAAGAATATATTCAAGGAATGTAAGGAATTCATTTGATTAGGCTAAACTTGAGATGAGGAATAAACTTGTTTTTTTTTCCTGGCTCCCTTGTGACCTTTCTGTTGTTGTTTTTTTGCCCTGAAATTGAGTTAAATTCTCTGAAATTAACACGTAAAATCAATTATGTTTTAAAGGAAGTAATGGCTCTTTTTATTTGATTAAAATGAGTCCGAGTATAATAGCTGTATATAGGTAAATGCATCTATAACATGAGATTTATGACATAAATGCTTCTTAAATCGTTCTTGCATCAATTAAAAACACAGCTTATTTGATCCATACAGTCATTTGATAAGGCTCTCACGATAAACAGTGGGTCTACGTTGTATTCTGTGGATCAAAAGCTGCCCACACAGATTTGAACAGATGTCCTCCTCAGACTCACCGCCTCGTCCTCCCATTCTCCGTCGATCACAAACTCAAAGCAGCGGCCCTCGTGGAGCAGCAGGAGCCCCAGAAGCAGCAGCAGCAGACGCCTCATGTTTCCCGTCCTGTGGGCTCAGACACACACTCCCTCACATGCACACACACATATATATATAAAAAAAAATCAACTATACACAACACAGCTGCTGGCAACAGACAATCCTTCAGCAGGGAGCCGAACTGAAAACTGAAGGGTAAAATCCACTGAACTGATTGACTTCGGCCCCAGTCAATATTTGTTGTGTTTCATGAGAGGAGAAAGAAACTTTGAAACTTGACCTGCAGAGTGGGCCGGGTAAATAGGACACAGACTGCTTTCCAGATTGAACACATCAAACACACTGTTCATAAGTCTGAGCATTTAAAAGGCTGAACATCATGGAGGACATTCAGAGAAATATCATCGTGACGTGTTTCTGATTTTAGAAGATAAATTATTTTCAGACATGGTGCAATATAAAGATAAAAAAAAAAAAAGAACATTTACATGGCCATATTTTTCAAATTTACACATTCAAGGTGTACTGCTGCCCTATGGCCACAAGATGGCACCAAAGTCGCTCTACCCGTTTTCATGTGTTCTCAGAGAGGATGGGTTTTTTAGAAATGCACTTTTTTGTCACCAGTGAGAATCTAAAGATCCTCTTTAACTGTCCATTATTTCCTGAATTGATGGTTATGTTCATTATGTTAAAATTGTGAGCTGAATTATATACTGCCAACAGTAGAGCTGACCAGGGAAGCAGCTTTTTGACTTTGAGAGGATTAAAAAGCTGCGAAAATACAAATAACTGATTGACACTTAACCCAACTTCTCCTGTCCCCAGTCTGCAGACACACAGCCTTGAAAAGAACTGAACCATAGCTGGCGAAAGAAAAGCTCATTACAGCCACCTAGTGGTGATTACAAGTAGAAATGTTGGGAAGTTTTCCATGTATTGACGGTGTCATTATGAGTCACTTTAAGGAGAAGGAGAAATTTGAAAAAGATAGTCATTTCATTTATCTTTTTTGTGTGTGTGTGTTATTTGGCTTTTATTGGTTGATTTTATAGCACTCATTGTATTTACTGCTCCTAGAGTTTTTGGCTATGAGAGGCACTTTGGGCTCCATGTTTGTCGAAAAACATAAAGTGGTGATTAAAGTCTTCCAAAAGCAATTACATTTATCTTAAAACTATGTAATCATGCTCTCTGCAAAAATCTCGGACACTCCCTGAACGCATCAGCAGCTCTAATTGTCACCCACTCGGGTGTGAACTCTGTGCGTCTCTCTCCTTCAGTCTGTGGGCGTTTTTATCTCCGACACAGCGTCTCCCTCTCTCTACCTCTTCCACCCGGTCCCACTCTGATCCGGACTCACGGACTGTCAGAGACGTTGCACGCTGGAAATCAGAATGATAATGTCCATTTCATCATTTTAGCTTTTTACTAGAGAAGGATTACAAGATGCTGCTGTTTGCTTTACTTGTTTGTTTCAGCCCGAACGTACTGGGGCAACTGGAGGAATCCCAGTTAGGAGATGTGATTGATCTCGACCTTGAAGACTTTGATTTAGACATTGTAAGACATTTTTAAAACTTTGCTTTATTTGTTTACACATGTTTTTCCCCTTTTGTTTTGACTCTTTCTTGTGCACAGGCTCCACGCAGGGTCCCACGTCAGGTGAAAACCATTCTCAGCAAGGTAAAGACGAATTTAATGCAGAAATGTGAAGATATTTATATGTGCTGTTAAAATATGCATATTATTTTTTCCTACATTTAAAGGAGATTTGCGTGTTTTAATAAACATTTTTAAGGAAATAGAAACAATAATAATAATAAGTGATGGTGTGTCTTAGCCAGGTGGCACTCTGGGTAAATATTGACGCCTTTTTTCTGTCAATAATGAGACAGTCTAAGAGGTGTTTAAAGACAGCTGGTATCCCTGGTATGTAGAAAACATCTGATTTTAACAGAACTGTAGATTTCCAATAGTGGCCGAGAATGCATGACCTAGTTTAAGTTATTTACAAGCATATTTTGTCATCTTAAAATTGTGGACTTTGGGTGTGACGCACCGGAGCTCAGCCAAGGGCGCAGATGATCCAAAGTATCTGTAATGCACTGGCTGCACTGAGCTCATGGGGAATCATTTCGCTGCCTGTGTTTTGGTTATTTTAACTGTTTGGGGTTCTCTTTTACTCAGAGTGTCAAAAATAATTTCGTGATAGAGATCAATACGCACAGCTGGGGCCGCGTAAAAACGGTGCCAAAAAAATGGCGTTCCTCAACAACCAGCTTGACGGTGATATAACGGTGCAGGTGTTTGTGCATGAATGCTATTTGTTTTGTAGGAGACTAAGCCTCACATCCAGGAGCTCTCCATCAAGACCACCATCATCTCGCGCTACGCCTTCACAGCGGTGTACTGCGCCATGCTCAACCGGCACACCGCCGCCACAGAGGGCGTCTTCCAGTTTCAGATTCCCAGCGGAGCCTACGTCTCCAACTTCACCATGTAAGAATCACGCGGGTCACATCGTCCTAAAACTAAAAGAAGATGGTCAAAGCATAATCTTATTTTACATACTTACTTTGGGATCATCTGCAATTAATCAACCTTTCTAAAATGTTGTCTAATGAGAAAAATAAAATGGGAAACTGCTACTTAAATGTATCCTCAATAGATACTCATTGTAGTTCTTGTGCACACAACCACAACATGTCATCAGTAAAGTGTGACGTGTTTTTATTAAGTTACGAATTCATTATTTATTTGCCTATTTTGAACAGAGGATGATAAAAATGGAAAGAAGTAATCAAGTTGTGCAATGTCTGATATCTTACTGACAGACCAGAGCAGTAAAGTAAAAAAAAACTTAAAGAACTTAAAAATGCATCCTGATATCATCCTTTCACTTTTTGTATCAGTCTGTACACAGAAACGGCTCAACGAAGCAGATTAGAAAGTTTTCAAAATGATCAATGGCTGGAAGGATTTATGATGTTTCCATTTGCTATGGAGACGTTAATGAGGAGCCAAGGAAGGGTGAACACTTTTATACTGCTGTTAACACACAACACACACACACACACACACACACACACACACAGTGGCCCCACAGTTCATTCATGTGCAGGACTGTGGCCCGTAAAAAGGTAACAACAGGGATTTGTCCAAGAATTTTGCCCTTTGTGTGAGAAAATCCGGCCGAAACGTGACAATAGGTGGTCCTGAAAGTGAGCAAGGCTCTAATCCTCCACCTTTTACCCCAGGATCATCGGAGGGCGGGTCTACCAGAGCGAGGTCAGGCCGAAGGAAAAGAGGGTCAAACAGGAGAGCGGAAAAACCAAGAACAAAGAGGCAGGTGATGCAAGGTAAGAAGAACCTTAATGTGTGTGTCTGTGTGCCTGTTCAGAGTGTGTGTGTGTGTGTGTGTGTGTGTGTGTGTGTGTGTAGGCCTCTCTGGTCCGCTGTTTCCTCCTAATTACACAGCAGCCCTCCTAACCTCTAATGTTCCTATTTTGCAAACAGAGACTGATAATAACCCGACTGAGAGCTCTTTAAGGCAGACACAAAGAGTCTGTGTGTGTGTGTGTGTGTGTGTGCGTGTGTGTGTGTGTGTGTGTGCGTGTGTGTGCGTGTGTGTGTGTGTGTGGTAAGATCACTTCCAATTTGCAATTACATTTGTGACCTCAGAAATGACACATGGAAGAAGTGACATCAAGTTTCCAGCTGTCATGCAAAAAGTGACATTTTCACTCAATGAGATTTAGTGATTTAGAAACTCGGCAGAGCGGAGGAGGAAGGTCGGGACTGAAAGGACGATGTGAGATCAACGAGGCAAAACTTCCTCATTTATTATGTCACCTATGTGGCAGTCCATCCACTACTCCACCTTCGTAAATGGACTTGAGCTTGTATATTTATTTTCTAGCCCTCTGACCAGACCTGTTTTTTTTACACCTACACATCCACACGCCCTGATGTCAGAGGGTGCTTTGTAAAAAGTTTTCATCAGTATTAAATCATCCGTTCCGAACTCTTTTATGGGACAGATGTTCATACTAAGTAGCTTTACATTAAGCAAAGTTTGTGTTCACTCTGAGCAAAACGCTCAAACTAAATTTACTGTTAGATTTGCACTTCTAGGGTCGTTGGGGCCCCGGGGCAGAGATCTGTTGTGGGGGGCCCTCCACCTAGGTTCAGAAGGGCAGTGAGAGTGAATGCTGTCAGAGGGGGCCCCCTTAAGGAGGTTTTCTACTGTCATTACAAAACGTGCACATTATAGGTAGCTGCTTTAGTTTGATTTTTGTCAGAAGTGACAGGTGATCTATTTGAATTCATTTTAACACTGCGCACTGAGCCTTACTTTAACTGTGTTTTAAAATGAATTCAATCTGCCTCATGGGTTGGCAACCTCACCAGAAAACTTAGTTAACGTCAGATTTTCATCAAACTTCTCCATCTCAACAGGAAAGCAAAGGTTGACTGAGGCCTCGTTTCTTATAAAACGCCCTCATTGTTTCACATATTGGAAAATGTATCCAACAAATCCTCCAGTGCTGAAAACAGGTCGACCTTCCCCTCCTCTCTCCAGTCCTGCGCCCGAGGTGGAGGTGTTCAAGATGGCCGCCAACATCCCGGGCAGGAACCGGGCCATCTTCCTCTTGACCTACGAGGAGCTCCTGGAGCGCCGTCTGGGACGCTACGAGCATGTGACCAGCCTGCGGCCGCTGCAGCTGGTCAGCCGCCTGAGCCTAGACGTCACCATCGTCGACCACTCGCCAATCACCGACCTTCAGGTGCTGCCGCTTCGCAACGGGAGGACCAGCACTGGTTCCAACACGAATGCACAGAAAACACCAGGTTTGTAGATACATAGTTTGTTTTGTTGAGTATAAATTGTTCATTTAGTTATTTTGTTTGACATATGCGGACGTGGCTTTAACCTGCATTCTTTGTAACGGCCACTGGGGGGGGCGACTCTCACGTCTCAAAAAGAGGCAGTGAAAAAACACACTAACATCCCATTTAATCTCTCAAAACAGACGTCTGCAGAAAAATCCAAACCTGTTGGTGCAAGACAAGATTTTAGAGTCTAAGACGTTTCCATTGGTAGTTCAAGTATTGACCAATCATGTTTGATGTGATGGGAAAATATGGTCCCTTCCGGTTACACCAAAACAGGATTTGGACAAAACAGACATTGATGTCACAACGGCTGTGAAATAACCGTTTAGAGAGATCATTGTTTGATCTGCTGTGCCACAATTTTTAATATACTTCAAGGTCACGGTCACATTTCTCGCTTAAGGTGTTTGTTCTCTGTCCGGTTTAAAACACAAACACACTTCCTGTCTTTGTGCTTCAGCCAAGCAGGAGCTTCCCATCACCACTGTGATCAAAAAAACAAAGAACGTGTGCAAAGTCACCTTCAGGCCCAACATCGTGCAGCAGGCCAAGATCACCACCAACGGCCTCCTGGGCGACTTCGTGATCAGCTACGACGTGCAGAGGGACATGGGGATAGGAGACATCCAGGTGAAGAAGAAAAAGCAGGAAGATAGACGATTTAAAAAGCATACAAATAGTTGTCATATTTTGTGATCCTGCACACAAATTTAACTTCACACACACACACACTGATCCACCCACCTGTTAGTCATTCATTTCTCTGGCTTCCTGCCACTTTAGTCGCTCCACTGCCAAACTCTTCTCCCTGTCTTCAGGTTCATGCTATGTTTTGGAAATCAGGCACTTTAACTGCATCTCCTCGCCTGCTGCACGTCTGTAAACTCTCCGTCTTTCCCAGGTTCTGAACGGACACTTCGTCCACTACTTTGCCCCCAAAGACCTTCCTGTCGTCCCCAAGAATGTGGTGTTTGTGATCGACACCAGCGCCTCCATGATGGGGACAAAGATCAGACAGGTAAAAATCACACTTAGAAAAACTGTTTGGAAGTTAAAGCTGCAGGTGAGTGTTGGGCGTCAAAGCTTCCACTCCGACACAGGAGATTATTAGTCCATGTTACAGCAAGAAATATTGGATTGATATATTTTAGGTTTAATCATTTGGATTTTGTGCATTTTCCCATCTTTAAAAGTAAATTCTAACATTTTTAGACTAGGCCCTATATATTCATATTTTGGGATCTGAAGGACAAAGAGTTTTGGAATATCTTTGTTCGATATCTTTATCCAACATCTGCAATTTCGGCTCTAATGTAATCCTTTGCGGCAATTACATCCGTTCGAATTTGTCCAATAAAAGAGCTTGTTTATGCCGCCAACAGACCCAGATTTTTATACTGAGTGTTTGACAACATTTTGGAAAGAGACCGTTTTATTATAGGTGAAGATTCCTTCTTTTTTTTTAAACCAGAAACAGCTGTAACATCACTCTTTTGAAAGTGACCAAGCTCCCTTCATAGATCATAGGTCACTGATAACACAAGTAACTTAATGTTCATCTGTTCAGCCTGCCGTCTTCTGACTTTTGCTCATAAAATCTTTGACTCCAATCTGAGGGACTTTTTATACCTCTTGAAAGAACAGTTTGGGATTTTTGCAAAATGTTTTTTTCTGGATCTGTAGCAGCTAAAAGATCCACAAAGGGTCAGATATACCGGACATGAGGCCCCCTTCTTTCTTTACCCAAGAGTGTAAGAGGAAATGTGATTAATTTCCTTGCATCCCTTGTGAAACAATTTGCCTCGTTTTTTGAAGCTGAGTTTTAAATGGCTGTGTTGGATCAGAAATCCGACACCCACCTCCTCACTCCCACACCGGAATATCAGCCCTTTATTTCCTCCGTCTGTAAGAGCACCGTAATCCCCTCGGCCGCAGTCAGAGCCGAACTCTGCAGCTGCTGTGAGTGCACCGAAACAGAAGAGAAACTGAAAAACAGATTTTTTTTTCGGTAAGAAATCAAAAGCAGAAACACGGAGCACAAGGCCGCGCTGTGAGGGAGGAAGGTCAGTGTTAATGGGGTAATGGAACTTTCTAGACAACAGCACCCTCGACCCCTTGATCTGTCCCCCCACCCATCGCCAACCCCCAGCGGGCTGCAGGAACAGAACAACAAGTGTGTTTTGACGTGGCTCCACAATAGAGGGTTTCAGCGCAGAGCAGTGTGTGGTTGTGACCCGGCTGTATATGGCATGTATGGACATCTATAAATCCCTCAGAGGCAAACTATATATCACAGCAACGCCCAGGACTGCAGAGAAGAGAGAGACGCTTCTGGACAGAGAATGAGGACCAAGTTTCCGAGTCCACAGATTTTGCTTGTTTGTTTTCCAAGATGGAAAAAAATCAAGGGAGATGGCAGCTGAAAAATTGCTTCTTTTTTTTTTGTTGCTTTTTTTTTTTGTTGAATTGTGCTTTCAGTTTCCTAAATCTTACAAAGGTTTCCACCCAAAAAAGTAAACAGCTTTAATCATGGGAATGGAGCTTTTGCTTTGATTGGAAAAAATCAAAAAGACACGCACATCCCTCAGTGGGTGCTGCATCCAAAAAACACAAACAGGTAAGGAAAGCACAAACAATATCCACACACTGAGAAGCTCTCATTGGAAGAATGAATTATTAGACGTTTGGAGCCAACATGCTCTTTGATTTTCTTCCTTCTGGAGTAAATTCTGGAAACACCAGATGATTGTCAGAGATTGAAAAAGCAGGCCGGAAAAATGTACATTAACTAGCATTACTTATTGCAGCTTTTTCATTATAAGAATTAAATATGTATGTGAATAAATGTGGCCGAGCGTACTCCTAATAAAACTTGTATATGTAGAAATTAACTTCAGACGGTGACCAAGTCAGGTCAAGTGTTGTAGCTCAAATTGAAGCTAAAATGGATGCATCGTTCATCAATAACTTAAGGGTGAAAACCTGGATCAATCAGCAAGCCGCTAAACGAAACCTTCCACCCCTGGAACATTTCTGGGATCTTTGAAAGATCTGTATTTTTAAGAATGAAATCATAACCAGTTACAATAATAAACCATTTACCATGTTGTTGGCGCAGGATTTCTCACATCAGATGAAAGAAACAAAACATGTGGTTTAAGAGTTTCTCGTTTGTGTTTTTCAGACCAAAGACGCTCTGTTCACCATCCTGAGAGATCTGCGACCAGGTGACCGCTTTAACTTCATCAGCTTCTCCAATAAGATCAAAGTTTGGCAGCCGAACGGTCTGGTACCGGTGACGCCTCTGAATGTCAGGGATGCTAAGAAGTTCATCTACACACTGGCGACCACTGGAGGTGAGACATCGAGATGGACAAAGGTGATTGTTTGTTGGGTTGTTGGTTCAAAACTATCCGTCATGACGTCTCTTCCCTGCAGGCACGAACATCGACGGTGCCATCCAGACGGGATCCTCTCTTCTCCGTGAGTATCTCTCCGGCCCTGACGCCAGTCCCAACAGCGTCTCCCTCGTTATTTTCCTGACGGACGGTCGGCCCACGGTTGGGGAGGTCCAATCCACGGCGATCCTGGGAAACACTCGCACGGCAGTACAGGACAAGTTCTGCATCTTCACCATCGGGCTTGGGGACGATGTTGACTACCGACTACTGGAGCGCATGAGTCTGGAGAACTGCGGGATGATGAGACGTATCCAAGAGGATGCCGACGCAAGCGCCATGCTTAAAGGGTAAGAGCGTTCCCGTCAATCACTACAACCTATCTTTATAATGACCAATTAGATCATTGATCCAGTCTATTTATCCTAATAACTTCTGAAAACTTAAATGTGAAACTCAGGATTTCTCTTCTGTCTCTTCCTTTTGATGCTTTTACAATAAACGGCTTTTTATTTGAACCGTAGTTTGTCGTGAAACCTCTCGTGCTCTTTGTCTAATAATGGCGAATTATAAATGGACTTGATCCACTACAGGTCACACCTGCACATTCACACACTGATGACAGAAGTAACAAACCCCATCCATACACTTTTATTTTTCAGTTTCTTCAGTCACTTTAAAAAAAGAAATCTTAAAATATACCCTTATATTTATTTACGTGCAGTTTATTAAGCCCATGCACATTTGTTGTTGCTGCTGTTGGTTTTTTTCAAAATGTACATCTTTGCAAAGTATCTTGAAATGTTTGTAAAATCGTTACTTTTATTTTTATCCTTTATATTTTTAAAATCTTTCTACTGTTAGTTTACATCATGGGTCAGAAAGAATTGTTCATGCCAGCACATGTTGAAATAAAGATGACTTTGATACGCCACTGACAAAGCAGCGGGAGCGTCTTGCCCGAGGACACGTTGGACATGTGGCTGCAGGACCTGGACATCAAACACTCGAGCCGAAGCCGCTCTGATGAACAAATTAGAATTTTTTTATTCATGAGAGGATTTTTCATTGACCATCAGATGTCCCCGCCCACATTTTTTATCTGCCTCTTGTGATTCAATTCGCTCTCCTTAATCCCTTCCCGTCGGCCCCTCTGACTCGTCTCTCATCGAGCGACGGGGCAACGAACACTGAAAAATGTGACGGTGCTGACAACACACCTCTTTAATCAACTTCTACATGTGACAGCCACAGACCCTCTTTCTCTCCTTCACACACATCCCCTCTCCTCGCTCCCTTCCGCACTCGGACACTTGAGGTGTTTGTTCAGTCTGGCAGGAATGTGTGTGTGTGTGTGTGTGTGTGTGTGTGTGTGTTGTGAAACCTGCATCTGAGTATGTGCGTGGGGTTAACAGATAGACTCCTCAGATAATAGCCCTCGTCCCGCTTGAACAAACACGCCGGTTAAGAGGTGAGGAGGTTTACGGCGGTGTGACAACAAGGACAGGACACGTGGACCTCCACACACACTTACACACACGCTCACACTCTTTCATGAATGTATGCACAAACTCTTAAGTGGGGTTTTAGAGGTTAGACAAGCAGGTTTACAGCCGGAAGGTGGTCTGTTTGAGTAAAGACGAGATTTGATGAAATCTGTGCCTTCTTTTTCGACTTTTAAAACTAAAACTGAAGTGGCCTTAAGCGAACGACTGAAGCCATCAGCATGGAAGAGATCAACAAGGAAGATTATGCAGAAATACATTTTCCAAAATACTTCATAATAAACAAGAAATAACAACATTGGCACCGTAGAAGTTTTAGAAAAATCCAAATTTACACTTCCCCAAAAAATCTTTTAATGTGTTGTTGCAGCTCCAGGATGTTAAAGTTATCGGTCAAACACTAATATTTGCACAAAGCTTCAAGTGATCAATGACCTTGAGAGAAAAAAAAAAACACCATTCATGACCATTTACTTAACAGCTTAAAGGACTTACGTTTAACTTTTCTTAACAACTGTTGTCGACGATTGTTGAAGAGGGGTTGTCGAGGAAGCAAAAGCTAAAGAAGCTTCATCAGCTTTTTGGGACAAAATTGGGAAGCATAAAAAGCTTCAACTAAGCATTCTTGGGAGCTTCCCGTGTTTGGGGTCTTTGCCAGCAGCCTTAGTTTACGCTTCCAACTGGCAACTCAAAAAGCAAGAATTGGGTTTAAGTTTGGAGGCAACGTTTAAAGATTGGTTTGTTTCCTGAACTTGCACGCAGAAACCAAAACACTTCAGATACAGAAATCCAGTTCAACGCCTGCAGATTGAACACTTCAGTGGAAAATCTTAAATCATAGATTACCTACATATTGACCCTGTAAAATATCATAGATTTTTGCAAATCTTGTCATCTCCCATTTTTGGCATTTAAGGATTTCAAAGTCATGATACAAATGTTCTCAAAGGCGTCGACACATTATCACATCATTTTGTGTTTAAGAGAAACCACAATTTATTCCACCTTTTATTCCCATTTCAGGAGCGGTAAAACTTGTAGCTGAGCTGAAACCCATTTATGTTTTGACTCTTATTATTTCTGCCAGCCTTTTCAGATAACTCCTTGTTTTTTTTCCAGGTTCTACGATGAGATAGGAACTCCTCTCCTGTCGGACATTAGGATCAACTACACCCAAGACTCAGTCCAGTACGTCACTCAGCACCTGTTCACCAACTACTTCAACGGCTCGGAGATCGTCATCGCCGGCAAGTTGACCAACCAAAGCGCAGAATCCCTGCACGTCCAGGTTACAGCAAGCAACAACGACAAAAACATCATCCTGGAGACCGACATTCCTCTGCGGCGCCGAGAGATAGAGACGGAGAAACACGTGCAAGCTGCAACAGCCGCCATGGCAGAGGGAGCTAAACTCCTGGGCTCGGTAACGGACGACTTTGTGGAGCGTGTATGGGGTTTCCTGAGCGTTAAGGAAGGGCTACGGTCAAGGCTGCGGAGCCAAACCAGCAAGGAAAGAGAGGACCACATCCAGCAGGCCACCAATTTGTCTCTGACCTACCACTTCCTGAGTCCGGTCACCAACCTGGTCGTGGAGAAGCCGGAGGTCCTCGCTGACAACACCATGGCCCCGGCACCCACCATGAGCCCAGCAGCTGGTGCGGCTTCGTCAGCCGACAACGACCTGCCAGGCGATACAGACGATGAGAAACCAGGCGGACAGACTCCACCTGTGAGCAACAGTATCGGTAAGGCTGTTTCTTCTACATTTGGTTGGAAAAAAAACATTTGAAGTCAGCAACCATGGATAGAAAAATTTTAGAGCTCATGACCACTAAAGAACAAGACTTAAAGAATAAGATTGTGCGTACAAGCGACCGAAATGAGTTTCCTCCGGAGGGTTGCTGGGTTCAGTAGAGCAGCTGCTCCTTCAAATCAAAAGGCCAAGTTGTGGTGATTTGGGCATCTGATTGGACGCCTCCATTTGGAGGCTTTCTGGGCACGCCCAACTGCAAGGAGGAAGAGATTTATCCCGTCTAGTCTGGAGCGTAGCTGAAAATCGTTGCTGCGGAAGAAAATGAACGGATGGTTGTCTTTAAGGTGACAACAAAACAAAAACCATCGGTGTCTTTCTATGAAACTCATTTTGGTAGTTTGAAAGAGGAAGCATCAAACAATGCCAACCCTCTGACTCAACGCTGTAAATAAATCTTCTCTTCCTTTCAGGTAAAGTTCAGAGACCAGCCAAGAAGAAATCCATCACCGTCTCCAAAACATCAGGTGACTTTTACATTTTCTCTCTCATGTAAAACGCTCTGCATTTCCTCCCTGATAACATCTAAACCCTATAGACCGTTAGCATGTTTGTAGTGGTTGAATGGCTCCTTAAGGAGGAAACGGGGAATGTACAGTAGACTCTCTCTCTCTCTCTCTCTCTCTCTGTGTGGGCGGCCTGTAATTTGGACGTTCGTCAGACAGTGTGACGGGTTCAGGGATGCCTCTGAACATGACCTGAGAAGAGGAAAAGAACACACAGGGGTCTAATTGAAATACCAACACAAGCACGGCACGGCACGGCACTTTAAACATGCGAGTGCGTGTTCAGAAACACACACACACACACACGCACACACACACACACACACACACACACACACAGACATTGAAGGGAAGGAGGACGGAGCGAGGGGATGAAGGTGGATGTGTTACAGTGTGAAGAGAGGGAGCCATCAGAGGTTGTTAGTGAGGGTTAATGACCCTGTCATTACTGTTACTCTATCATCTCATCTGTCCTCTGTTTATCTCAGCTGGTTCTCACAAGGCTCAAACATTCGCCTCATGAGCAGCTTCCTTTCATTTTTTTTTATCAGAGACTGCAGGACAAGCTTGAAGGATTCTGTTTTATTTACCATGACATGGAGCCTTAAAGCTCCTGTGAGGAAAAAAGGAGTCTTAAACCCCGTTTTTTAATTTTTCTTTTCTCCTTGGACCTTCCTGTCCTCCAGCGGACGGAGACCCTCACTTTGTGGTTGACTTCCCGCTCAGTAAACTGACCGTTTGCTTCAACATCAACGGCGAACCGGGACACGTCCTGCGCCTCGTCTCTGACCACAAGTACTCTGGTGAGACTCAAACGTCATCGTCACACCCCTTATAGCTCATCGAGACTTTTTTTTCTTTTAAAGATCTTTCTCGCTCTTTTTTCGTGTCGTGTGTGTTTCCAGGCGTGACGGTGAACGGTAAACTAATCGGCGCCCCAGCTCCCCCGGGCAGCCACAAACAGCAGCGCACGTATTTCAGCACCGTCACCATCGTGGTGGATCGTCCCAAACGCGCCTACATCGAAGTGACGCCGAAGAAAGTCATCCTGGACGGGCGGGACAGGATGGTGCTGCCGTGTCACTCCACGATGTCGGTGGACAGCGGCGTTCTGTCCGTGTCCATCGTGGGGAAGTCCAACGTGACGGTGACGGTCGGAGGAAACATCAGCTTCGTTATTCTGCTTCATCAGTATAAAAACCCGGCCCCCTATCAGAGAGACCACCTGGGCTTCTACATCGGGCAGAGCAAGGGGCTGTCGCAGAACTGCCACGGCCTGCTGGGTAGGTGACGGAGTAAATGAGGGGTTCAAACTATGGAAGCCCTCAGGGGACATACATCCATACTTCCTGTTTTCCTGTGTTAGTAAGAAGTAAAAAAAAATATCACACAGTTGTTCCTTTCATTCTTCCTTCAGGTCAGTTCCTGTATGAGGAAGTGGGCGTGGCGGAGCTTCCTGCAGACGGAGACGTGAAACCGTCGTCCGTCCTGAAGGTGAAGGATCGCTCCGTGCCCGTCGTTCAGAAGAGCCGGAGGATCTACGGCGGGACTCAGAGCGTGGACTGCTGGTTCGCACGAAACAACGCCGCCAAGCTGATAGACGGACAGTACGAGGACTATTTGATGTCCCACATGTTCGACACGGGTGACTGGCCACACGGGACCAACAGAGTGTGAGACCGCATCGCTGTTCAATTTTAATTAACTAAACTTCACACCCCTTCCAAAAAAACCGTCACGTTTAAATATATTTTTGTACTATTTCTAAAGAACATTTCATGTTTTTTATTATAATATGTGTACCGTGTTTTTACCGTCACTGTAAATAAAACCATAATTTTAGGTTGTTTTGTAGCTAAACTAATTGACCTTTCCCTCCATTCAACAAACATATTTGTGATGTTTTTCTTAAACTCCAAATATGGACGCCAACATGTCCTAAACATGACAATCCTGAAGTTGAAGATCACACCTGGTTACCGTAGACAGCCCCGCAAACTAACCCCCTCGTCCCCACATCAATGACTACACGCAGACTTGACACACACACACATACACAGAACACACACACACACAGCCCTGAAGTCCCCCCCCTGTCATCAGCTGGAGGTCACAGGGCTGCTGGCCCCGCCCACACAGGTGTGCGCTGGCCAGGTCCCACTCAGGTTATCTGTCATCGCGCCGCCTCGACGTAGGAATTCGACACAGACACTCAGGTTCATGTGTCAATCATCTTTATTCAGATTAAAGAGATACACACGCAATTTAAACTCATTTTATAATAAAAAAAACATTCAAGATACATCAGAATACAAAATAAAACATTACACATAAAATATGTCAAACATTACACCTTCAAAATGTGATTATGCAGCATCACATTTCAACTCTCTCAGGCTGAACAAAAAGCTGCTTCCTGATTGGTTCTTCACCTTCGAGTCGACTCTTTAAAATTCGTCAATTTGCTAAACTCGCTAAAAAAAAATAAAAAATAAAAAAAACGTTCATCACCACAGACTGGAGCACAACATAGAAAGTCAAGTACGAATAAAAGATCTGAGTAATAAATAAATAAAAATGTGCCGTATCAAATCACAGCTGATGTATCCTTCCACTGAAAGAAGATGGGATATTTGGACCGTCTTTACAGGGAAAACATGTTTTAAAACTGTGACCTTTTTCCCGTTAACAACCTTTTCTATCGTTCAAATTTTGACCCGAAGCATCCCAGACTTTAGTCTTAAAATGTCAACGTTTTCCCTCCAAAAGCGGCTCAAATACTCCCATCGTGCACGACAAACACGTCGTAGTGTCGCCTCGTCCTTTTAACCAAAAACATTCAACCATTTCCCGCCTTCGCGTGATTCACTTTCTGAAGACAGGAACTCAAATTTCCATCAGAAGCAATATTTTTAACGAGTTTGGTCCGTCATGGCTGCAGCAGCCAAAATTAAAAAAAACAGACAAACATAAACAGGCCTTTAATAAAAACCATTAAACACCTCTGTAACTTAAAATAAGCCGCCAAAGGTCCAACGAGTCGGACTGACTGTGATTTTAAAAAAGTGGATTTAAAGTGTTGACAGCACACTGAGGAAAATCTTCAAGCACCTGTTGATGTAATTGAGACGTTTGCTCCTCTTTGGAATATGATGCATGATCAAAAAATCCCCCGAGTGGAGAAAAGACAGATTTATTTTGTACGTTACCTTTTAACTAACGCTGCTGCTGCGCTCCTTTAAAAACGTCTCTCTGCACATGCTCAGTTGTGGTTTTTTCTCTCTGATGTCTGACGCCGGAGGCAGCCAGGTGAGCGGGTAGAGAGCTTGTTTGATTTACATGCGAACGCGTGACTGAAGCTCCAGTTGTAACTATTCTCTCCGTCAGTGCAGAGGAAGGCATCTTAGGCTGTAGTGTTCACATTCACAGGATGGATGATCTTCGATGTTTGTGCCTTTGCTGACATGGAAGCTCATATTTGGACCTTCAGGATGCAACGTGTGTGCGTTTCTGTTTTGCTCATCTTTAGGCTCTTCGGGGTGTTTTGTGTGTGGATGGAGGATTGGACTGATAGGGATTTTTTTTTTTTTTTTTTACACCACCACCCAGCTGGGTCTCAGTGGTCCTCCAGAATACTGAACATGAGGGAGGGGTCCCACATCATCGGGGTCTTCTTCACCCTCTGAAGCCTCGTCCGTGTCGGTGGTCAGAAGGACCTGAGAGACGATGAAAGACAAGTCAGCTTAAATCAAAGCACAGTGAAATAGTTACAGGGTTGAATGCTTTTGGTATTTTATACGACGTGAGGGACCAGCATGTCCTCCTCCTTAGTGTAGTCTGCTTTCGTTTTGGACGGACCTTGGTTTGCCTGGCTAAACACTGAAGCTTCCGACATGGCCCACTGCGTGCACGTTGACTCCAGGGAGAAGTCAGCTTCTGACTGCATGCGTGCAGTACAAAGCCGAGAAACATTAGAGTAATTAAGAAGATAGAAGAAAGCCACTTTAAGAGCTTTGTTTGTTTGTTTTTTTCATCCTTCACCCACGGCAGCTCTGATTCGCTCTGATTCTGCGTCGTTTGATTTAAGGCTGTGAAATATCTCAGCTCTATATTCCCAGCCTCTGCAGCAGCAGCGGCAGGGATTCAAATGTCCAAGAAGCTAAGTTTCATCCTTTATGACATTTACAGCTTGTGAAGCACATGTTGCTTTCTGCACGAGGCGGACATGTGGGAAAGTTGATACAGAGCAGCTTCAGAGTTAGACAATGAGTGAACGACAGACGGCAGTCTGCACAGTTTTCCATCTTCTTTTTTTCTTGGACTTAATGAACCTTTAGTTGTGACAATGTAAGACCAGACTGTGATCATCTGCTGCTGAATACAACAGCAGCATTGTGACTTTAGCTGCGGCCAACCACCCCCAGCAAGACCTCATCCAAATCAATGTGTCCCTCTCTCTCTCTCTGTCATCGTCCTCCTCCACTTCACTCTGCTTTCCATATCGGCGTGTGGAAAAGACTCCTAAATGTCACTCTTATTCCCGGGAAGAAGAAGAAGGCTTGATTTATGGCTGCCCGGCAGACGAACAGAGAGAAGAATAGAGTGGGAGGGAGGGGAGTCGCTCTGATATCTGTGGGTTCAATCTTTGCTAAGAGAGTGAAGAAAAAAAAACGAGAGAATGATCGAGGCTTCTGTGCTGTGAAGAGGACGAGGTTTAAAAAAAAAAAAAAAACAACAGAAAGGAACGTCAGAAATTCTAAATTTCCTGAACGCATCATGCAAATAGTAACGAGGGGACGAAAGAGAGACGGAGCGTGACTCAGATTTTCTTGGACTGAATTCCTCAGTGGGTTTTTGTTTTCATTCCTCAATAACAACAACAATAATGACAGGTGCTGGCGACACCCAGCGTGACTCCAACATTAACTCCAACGTTTCCCTCTTCAAACCCTTTGAGTCATGACGAGTCCCTGCCAGAGCGCGCTGATCAGTCAGACTTCTCCAAGCGACTGTGTTTTCTCTTTATTTTGCTGGATTTTTAGACGTATTTTATCTTCAAAGAATCAAGTCTGTGTAAATCAGCAAGTGAGTTCATTTGATTTTCTGGACATCAAAAAAAGAATTTGTATTTTTGATTGCTGAAAAAAAAAAAAGCCACCCAGACTTGTTCCTGTAGGGTGATTTCTTTAAACGTATAACTTTCATTTACAGCTAAATGGAAATGAATGGCATCGTTATTTAAGATGCAGGGTTTTCTGGAGGGTTTCCGAGAGAGAGAGAGAGAAAAAAGGTTTAACTTGTGTACATGCATCCACAGCGTGAAGGTTCTGTGCAGCTGTGTCGCTCTTTTAATAACATCTGTTTTCACTTTGAGCTCCAGTACGGTAGTTGAGCTCTCAGCCTGCAGTGAACGTTGAGAAGTCCTGACCCACAGATTGAGATCATATAATCATCAGGTGCCTGTTTACTGAGGTAAGAAATCAAGTGGGAACAGGGTCATTTTCTCAGAATATAAAATCTCCCCCCGGTGGCCACCAGAAAGAATGCAGGCTGAGGGCAATTCAGCGTTCAGTTTTATTTTCAGACTCAAGTGAACACATCCAAGTGATTCTCACCCGTGACTCCGAGTCGGCCTTCTTCACCGAGTCGTCAAACGAGTCGTCCAGGCTCTTCATCGTCTTGAACTTCCTCATCATCAGGCTGTCCACCACCCAGAACATGATGGACTGCAGGGGGAGCCGTAGAGACAAGACAACCGTTAGACACACTGAGGAAAGGGTAAAGGCTAAAGACTAAATGTTTTTGTAAAAGTGGACTGCTGAGGAAGAAGAACTCACGTTGACTATGAACGGCACAATGAGCATGACCAGCAGCAGCTCCAGCTGAGGGTTAGCGATGTAGCTTAGTAGCACCTCCTGCAGCTGGAACAGAAGGAGGAAGAGTTTAACATCCTTACTTCAGAGGAAAGAGGGACATCAGCGCTGCAATCGTTTGGTTAGTCATTACAGAACATCATCTTGTATACAAGTATTTGAATAAAACAGTTCATTTCACTTTCATAAATGTGTACATTAAAGGAGCAGTATGTAACTCTGCCCCCTAGTGTTTAAAATGAGTATTGCAGTCCAAATTTAAATCATTGTAGAGAGCTGTAATTGTCCGACAGCTGCTTTCTTGTGGCTTCTTTTAAAGACTTTCTAAAACGAAATCGATCATTCAGGTCGGCTGATTCTCAATCTGTAAGTATCGGTCTCATTCTCCTTACTTTGGACCACCCGGGGACGAGCAGCACCAGGCTGATCACTCCTTTCTCCAGCACCATGATGAGCAGGTAGATCCCACACTGGCCGAGCCATGCCGCCGCCTGAGGAGGGTCACCTGGAGGAGGAGAAACCATCAGTTTGTGGCTCAAATACCTAAATGTTTCCTTTAAAGCACAGCGCCTGTTTGAGTAAACTATTTCAATATCTCGTTTTGTAACGGTGCCAAATAATATCAAGAATGTGTTTTCATTCTCTGTTGTCGGAAGTCTTACTCCTCTGCGTCCTCAGCAGGATGTTTACATTTTCAGAAAGCTCTGTGACACAGGTGTCTCACCACAACAGACACAAAGGACGACAGGTCTGTCATTAAGACAGGAAGAAGACACGTCGGGTCTGACGGACAAAGAGGAAGAAGAGTTCAAGGTATTTCTGAATTTATCATATTTACATTCAACTCTTCTCTTCAACATGTTTTAAAGTAATAAGACGTGCTTCGAAACAGAACAGAAACTTGGCGCGGATCAGAAGCACGCTCTTGAGGTTAAGATCTCTCAGCACTTGCTGAAGTACATTTTTCCGTCTCATGAGAAAGAAGCTCTGAATAAAAAAACAACGGGGTGAGGGAGTGAGTGTAATAACTGGCGTGGAGTTAATCCCACTCTGAGGCAACTGGGAATCTTTCCCAGGTGGGGCTGCAGCTGGAGATGTTGGCTCTCCTCCCTCTCTCTCTCTGTGCAAACCTTCAGCGGCTCTGCAGCGCCCTCCAGTGGTGGACGCCAGCACTGCATCAACTCTCGCCATGCACGTTATGCTTCATAAATAAAAAGGAGGATTCCTCACCATATTCTCCGAACATGAGCAGAGTCCAACACTTGTACTCCACCAGTTTGGACACCAACTTCACAGCGAGCCAGATGACCAGCATCCCCAACGTGGCGTCCAGCAGAAAGTTCATAAGATATCTAAGAAGGTAAAGAAAATTAATTAAGTGAATCAAAGCTCCGTCTAACTGTGACTCAATGTGTTCTGGTCGATAACTTACAGGGAGCATGGGTCTTCTTCGGTGAGCGTGGACAGGAAGACGTTGGCGAAGTGGATGAAGAGAGCGCCAATGGCCTGCTTAGACGTGTCAAAGAACCTGGAAAGGCCAGCAGGAGTTTCCACGGTTAGTTATTTTGTTCCTTAGTCTGTTTGATGCCATGTTTGCACACAAAACAGAATATGAAAAAAAAAAAACTCTTTAAAAGTAGAGAAGCTTAAAAAAAAAAAAAATCAGATTTAGATTTTCCAAATTGATTTGTTAGATTAACTCTGCAAAGAAATCAAGATTTCACAGTCTTGATTCGATTCTGCACAGGGGTTAAATTGAAGGATGTGATACAAGGAGAAGGCAGAAGAGGGGGAGGGCAAGAGAAGAAGTATTTCTGACCAGATCCTCCAAGGTCGTCTGATCCCTACAGGCTCCCGGAACCGCTTCACTGCAGACACACAAGAGAAAGAAACTCATTGATGTTGCAGCCGCACTTGTGATCATCCTGCAAAACAACAACATGTTTCAGTTTCTTCTTTGCAGTTAGCGTCGACCTCCACGATGAGCCTCGACTCTCTGCAGGGCAAAGCCAAGCGAGGACGATCACGCGTGTCCTCGTTCTCACGTCTTCATTCCTCCCCGCCGGGCTCGGGAGGAACAGACGCCCAACTGTTCCTCTATCTCGCCATCTAACAAGGTCAGAGAATGTGACGCTGCATGTGAACACTGGATCCAGGCTTCCAACAGATGTGTGATTCTACACAGGGTCTTTCATTTGATCAGATGTTTTGGCTGCAGTTTGAAAAATGAATAAAGACAATATCTGAAGCAGAAACGTCAACAACTTTCAAGTCGGGTTTTTTTCAGGACAGAAAAAAAAAAAATATTCACACTTTTTTTTGACTGGTTCCTGAACTTTAAAAAATAAGTTCCCGTCAAAGCATTCATCAAGAGAAAGTCTGTGATCACTAGTGTGTAATGATCCAACAAGTTGAGATTCACTTGTTCTACTGTGACACTCGTCTATGCAGAGATTGTTGTACCCAAAATCCGTCTTGGTCTTGAGGCCACTTTTTGAAGGTCTCGGTCTCATCTCACAATCCAAAGCATTTCGACTCGGCCTTGGTCTCAGACTGGGCGGATTTTAAATCCAGACCAACACTTGGAGGATATTTTTCTGCGTCATTACTGTGATTAGAAGGAAAAGATCGGATAACTTTAATTCTTTTATCCTTTGATTTGTATCTCCAGGTAGGTAACAGCCTCAACCTGCTCGGTCTGAGTGAGGGACACGCCCGCTGCACACAAGTTGATTTTTCAGAGGTACTTCGCTCCCGGTTAGTGTGGTCTTGACTTCAATACTTAAAGAGACCACAGATTGTGCTTCTCTGACGGCGGCGCTCTTTAAGACTTCTCGAACCTAAATCTTATTCTTTACACCCACAAATCCACACCCTCATTTTTTCAAGGACATGCGAACATTCGATTTGACTCTGCTCTCCGGTGACAAAGAGCTCTGAGCTCTGTTGATTTAAACGAGATCCTGAGACATTCACTTGTTGCCATGGGAACACCATTGTTTGTTATCTACGTAAAACAAGATCAACACGTCGAGATCTTGACAAAACAAACAAAATGTTCTCGTTATCACGGGGGACAAATAAAGAGTCTGTGAAAACGTCCTCTTCAGTGACTCGTCAGAGAATGTCTGAGCACGCTTACAAGCCTTTGGTTATTTGTTGTTAGGACGTTTTGATGTGACTAAAGTTGTGATTGCTTCATATTCTGCTTTTATCAGGATCATACGAGTGCATAAATAATGACACCTCACTAGAGGGAAAATGCTCATTCAGCCTCTGAAGAAAAGTCTTCTAACCACAGATCAGCAGAGGACGCATGCTGCAGACTCGGCCCGGCTGTGACTTGGCATACCGCCACCGTGATCATAGCCCAAGGGCCCTTAATGCTCGGCTGCACTCAAATAAGTGGAGTAAATATTAACAGATGCATGTGCTTTGACCAGGAGCGACACTCATGTTGGGAGAGGGGGGGGGGGGGTATTGATTTCTCCTCTAATAAGTAACTGAGTAGAGGTTAGAGCTCATTGATCTCACTCAGCCTGATTCTGCAACACTTCACTGCAGCTTGATTAGCTGATAAAAATCAACGTGACTGCATTGACCTTTAAAAGATGCACTTTAATTATTAGATCGTGTGTTCTGTCGACTTGTTTCACAAATGTGTTGCCGTATGGTTTAAGTGAACGTGTATTTGTTGTTATTCCCTTTTGGAAGAGAAAAAGAAAACAAACAGAGAAAGACCTTTAAAATGTAAATCAGCATACTCCTTTCTCTCACACGGGATCTTAAGAAAGTACTGGAGCTCACAAAGCACTGAAGGCAAATTTATTTTGGAATCGCCGAGTCTTCCACTAGAGTCAAAACAATCATTCATCACTGTCAAATGTTCCTATTTATCGAGGTAACAGAGATCACTCCCATGATTCCCCGCCAGCCTCCACTACATCTTGTTATAGTTTTGATTGACACCCTCCTGGTGTTGAAATATACACCGTGTGCCTTTAAGACAAAAGACGCTAACTGTAGGTGTAACGCTGCTTTTTATGCAATAATTTGCATATATAAAATCAGCGACTTTAAAAATGACTAAAACTGTAATTAAGACAGGATTTAAATGAGATTTTTTAATTGGACGTACAGTCAAAGGTTGCATGAGTGCAGTGCATTAAGAAAACACCACACAAAGTGTTGCTCATAACTGGATGAAGTTTTAAAATGTCTCAACACCTTTCAGAAGCAGCTGCTGCAGAAGCACAAAACGTTGTCTGTGCAGCCAAAACTGTGTAAGACGCACAACACATTCTCCAAGTCATCTGCCTCCGATTCACATGTCATTCATCAGTCGTTAGAGTCGTCATTGTGTGGAGTAAATTCACTCCGAGGCTGTAAATAAAGTAGAGTCTTGTTTAACTGTTAAAGATGCAGATGTGCTGACATGTTTCTTACCGGAGCTGCGTGCACTGAGAAGCTCGCATGCGTGTGTCATAATGAAAAACAGAGATTAACGATGAAGTTCTAGTTTGTTCCCATGAATCATGTCATGATCCTTAAACAGCAGCAGATATTCTGTTTTGGTGGAGAGAAGTGATTAATTACACGCTGAGAAATGAGGACATTTAAATCAGCAGCGGCTCTGCTTGTCAACAGGTAACAAAAGAAACAGGTCAGTATAGTTTATTTATAACCCAGAGGCGATGAACCCTGGTTGGAGGTTTGCTCCGGACCCCAACAGACTCTAGAATCACCACTGTTAATGAAATCCTCAGCACGATCTACAGGCTGACTGTGACGCCATATAGCACAGGCGTCAAACTCCAGTCCTGGAGGGCCGGCTTCCTCAGACTTTTAGATGGTCATCAAGCTCTGCAGAAGCCTGATAACGAGTCACTCATTGGATTCAGCTGCGTCCGAGCAGGGAGAAATCTAACAGTCTGAGGAAGCCGGCCCTCCAGGACTGGAGTTTGACACCCCTGCCACATAGGAAGAGACCCAATCAGAATGCCCATTAAGAACATTGACAACATCTATGGCAAATTCAGGTTAAACATATGGTACTTGTTGATTTTAAACTGTTTTAACAAACTGTTGATAAAGCCTGAAATGAAAGGCGACATTAAATGTGCACATTTTTTAATGGAGTTTGGTGCAGTGGAGTTTTTTAATTAGGCTCATTATTAACAAAATATGTGAAAGTCTTTCTTAATGTTTAAAGTTGACTTCACACAATTGAAGCCGACATTCAAAAAGGGTTACATTTGCATATGTTGCCCTGTGAACAATCAAGGTAACATTTACATATAACACTTTAATTAAGCCCTTTAATTAATAAACTATACTAAATTCATTCAAAAAGGTTTAACTTAGCAGCACACAGGTGATGCCGAAAATAAAACAGGTACCAGTTTTAGCCAACAGATGTATAATAATCTTAAATTAGCGTTTGTCCTCTGCAGAAGAAGCTGGACAACCTTTAAGTTGTGCATTTTTAAATGGGGTTTGGTGCGTCGTGCTCGTGCGTCCTCCGCGCGAACAAAACATAAACAAAACGCCACGTGCAGAAGACTGGCCTTTCACATTTCCTCTTCCTGGATAAACAATAACATTTAGTGATATTAAGATGTTTTATTCAAGATACTCACACATGAGCGTGCTAAAGGCGACGACGGCCAGGAGTCCCTGGATCAGGACGCCGAACCGGTCCGTCAGAGCTCCGTTGTCGCAGCCGTGCGGGTTCGCCTTGTTAATATCAGACATGTTGGTCACCTCAAAGTCTCCACTGTCCGTGAATCTCTTCACCAAGAAGAGCCCGCTGTATCCGTACATGTCCATGTTAAACAACACGGGACAAAAGGAGCGCTCGCGCGTCAGGTAAAGAATGGCTTCACGTGTCTTTTCGAGGGCAAAAAAAACCTCCACAGAATCTGTTTTTATTCTGTTTGAGTTTTTCCTTCAATACTACCAGGCTGGTGCTATATTTCTTGACGCAAAACAAGACTGCAGGAGCTCTTTTCTTTCATGTTTATCTCAACGAAAACAATAACTATCACGCTGCGTAACGGGGAAGCACCATTTCCGGTTTTAACCTTCACAATAAAAGGCATCAGCTGAAAGCAATTGCACGTTTGGGCAGAAATCTGTGGTTCACGTGATGTATTAATTAAAACGCTTCCTAGAAATATAGACCAGTACTATATAAACGTAAAATGTTTTCGTTGTCATTAAATCTTCAGTCGGACTACAATCTAAAAAAAGTATTGCGCCGTGATCAAGGTTAATTGAACATTATCAAAAAGTAAGTATGAAGAAAAAGTAGATTTTTCGACATGATTCCAAAACAGAATAAAAAATGATTTGAAAAATATTGTCCACGTTTAAACAGCTATGGATCGATAGATGAAGAAAATCAGAAATTATTATGAATTTAAAGAAGGACTATAAGAAATGACTTATATATATAAGTAAAAACAAATGTGATAACTTTTAAATTAACACAATACGAATATTCTGTATATTCTTTGAAATATCTGTTCGGACTTTCTGTTAGTTCATTAACTCAGATCTCATTTGCTTCTCTGATGCCCTTTGGTTAATATTGTAACTTTTTTTATTGTACTTCATTGTTAATTTTTTTTTTCATGCTTGACACCAGGTTAAATTCTTTGTGGTTTTGTTAGTGTTTGTATGTTTGTTTGTTTGTTTGTGTGGGTCTAATCCAATGTGACCAACAAACCTAAAAGCTAGCCACCGCGCTGCACTGCAACATCTCCGATTTTTTTTAAATTCTTTCTCAAACCTTTTATTTTATACATAACCCGACCCGACTTCCGGTTGAAGTGACGCAAACGTCTGTGCAGCAGAATTCCTTGAATGTGCGCGAGGCCACCTCAGAGCCTTTTTGTTTTGCAGTCGGTCGCGTGCACGACGACCCGAGGGGCAAATCGCTGCCTCACGTGAACATGCAATGAAGGAAATACTGAGGCCCTTCATTCTCAATACACAAGGTTGTATTTAGAGAGAGGAAAGTGAGGTGACGGGATTCCTCATTAATATAATCTGATGGAGGCCAATTTAGAGACTTTAGAGGATTATATACCTGAAGCGGACAGGTAGGCACAGAGCCAAACATGAAGGCCTCCAGGATTCACTTAAGAGGAGCTGCTAAGTCAACAAGATGCTATAAGATAGTCATAACAACATTTGTTCTAACCTTAATTAGTTATGCAAATGTCACATTATATTTGTGCATCATATAAAAACGGATGTTAGATTGTATCACAGCTGTGACAGGAGTAGCCTATGTGTAGTTTGTAAGTATATTTATAAGGCTCTATTCCTCCTATTCCCATCTGAGTAAAACAGGACCAAATTCTAAAGGAGATTTGGTTTGGAGATGTCACTAACCTCTAACTGAGTCTATAGGCGAAGCTGTATAGGGCAGTATTACATTCTCACGAGAAATCCTGATACATATCAATATTTATATTATATTATTATTATTATATTATTATATTATATTTATTTATAGCTCACACAGAAAGTTTCTGTGTCTCTCATTCCACCATTCTGAATGTTGCATTATTCAGTCATATCGGGATTTTGGATTCAAGCTTTGGCAAAATAAGATAAAATAAAATCTTGATCTAAAAATAATAATAATAATGAGTTTAGTTCTGTGAGTATGAAACTGTCCTGATTCAACAAAGGCTGAAACTACAATTTGTGTGTTTCCAAAGTAAAATAAAAACTGTCCTCTGTGTCCTCGTGCAGGGAGGCTGCGGGCTCATGCACAGGTCGAGCGCGTGTGTGTTATGTGTGCATGTTGTGTGTGTGTGTGGAGGGGGGTGGGAAGGGGGGGGCACATAATCCTTTCTCTCGCGCTCGGAAAGCCTCTTCTCTGGCAGATTAGTGGGGCACAGCGCACGCTCCAACCATCTGTTCCTCCAGCGGCATCACACCGACACGAGCGCCTCTTCATCTCCACTCTATAGGAGTCTTTTGTGTGTGTCTCCATGTGATTCAGAAAAAAGACAACACTCAGCACAACTTCCCGGTACAGGCGTCACAACAAAGCCACAGTCGAAGTTTCTACAACTGTGCCAGTTCTCACCGAAGTGGTTTCTAAACTGAACTTGTTGGTGACGTTTTGAGGTTCAAGCCTGCACGTCACTTTTCTGGTTTGCGCTTCCCCAAAATAAATCTCCAAATCAGGAACAGAAGCCAGTTTTATCCTTTCAGATTGTTTAATGTAAAAAGTTTTCTTGGGGCTTAATTTATTGTTGTTTTGTTTCCTGTTTCTGTAATAACCTGACCTCTCAGATTGTGGGGACCCTTATGGAAAACAATCTATCTTTATATTTAATTTCACCTTTTTCTTTTTTAAGATGCACTTCGTCAAAGCATCCAGCATTGTGTCTTTTAATTGATTCTAAACTCAGAAGAAAAACCTCCTTCTCCTCGATTTTCTCTCTGCACTAAATTGGATCTAACAAAATAGTCAAAAGTATGGCGAGAGTTGTATCTATATTAAATGGATCGAATAAGACATTCTGGCATTAGAGATTCATGAACTTTGGAGAAAGCTGCATGGGGAAACTTTCAGGGGATTTCCACATAAATATGATACGTAATCAAGCCAGCTCACAAGTCCAACAGACGGGCTAAAACTTCCAGGAAGATGATACGTTCATGTCTTTTCTTGTCACAATCCGTGTGTGTTGTTTCGATATAAGCAGACGTTTGCTTTCTGCCAGCAGAAGTTTTATTTACATCCACAGTAAAAAAAAAAAAAAAACAGATCAGCAGTATTCCGTTTGGTTTGGTGCCAAAAAAATGTCCACACTGATTTATTTATACCGTCATAAGCTGGAAAAATAAACCCTGCATCTACTGGATGTAGAGTAAATATAGCTTCGGTCTCATAGAGGACTTAATGGAAATGTAGACCTTTGAACTGCATGCCTGCTTGTTGAAAATGGTAAAAATGCGCTGTTATACCACTAGAGGATACTGTTGACTTTGATAAAGAGTTGGCCACATTAAAAATAACACAGTCTCAAGCGATTTCTCAAGAGCTGTTTGAGAAAAGAGATTTCCAAGAAATTGCAAAATAAAATTGCCCAATAGCACAGAATGATACTCAAAGGGCAAACGCTTAGAATTTGACAGCATTATTAATGCACAGAAGCAGGCAGTGTAAATGGGAAGATGTGTTTTAGCTCAATTCAAATACAGCTTTTATACATTTATTTTCTTATTTTCCAATTTAAACGTTATTTCAATGATAATTTGAAAATATTTGCCGTACTTACTGTGTATAACTATTTTATAAACATTATAGGTAAAGAGAAAATGGTTCTCAGATTTAAAAAAAACTGCATGTCATCACACATTAGACTCTTTCAATAAAATATTGGCTACCAATAAGCCTAACTAATCTTGAAGTAAATATCTGAAGGGTTTTTCCCAATAATCTTTAATATAAATAAAACGCCTGGTTATGTAACAGACATCTAGTTTGGTTTTGTAGGCGTCTGTACTTCCCTATTTTTATATCAGGCTGAAGAAACACTTTTTTTCTGCTGCACTAAAAAAGGTCCGTGAAGGAGTTGGCTTGAAAATATCTGTAGATGTTTTTTGGACATGCGCAGACGGGCGATGCCATATTGGAACAGGGGCAGCAGCAGCTGAAAGACGTCGCTCGCGTTGCTTTGCTCGGGCTCACGCGGACAAGGAGGAGAGAGAGAGAGAGTGAGAGAGAGAGAGAGAGGGAGAGAAAAAAACAGAGGGGGTCTCGTGAAGGAGAGACGACAAAAAAACTTGGACAGGTAAGACAGGTGACGGCTCGAGCGCGTGCTGTGGGGGGCTTTTCCGGAGGGTTGCTGCGTTTTGTTATTATGGTTATGTCGACGAAATAAAACACGGGGAGAGTTATCTTTCTCCTCCATCTTCCCCTGAAGTGCCCCCCGAGGCGGTTTCTGTAGGGACGAGAAAATAGTCGCGAGCGTTCACTCGCGAGCCCAAGTTGTTCAAAGTGTGTCGCACGCGCTGTAATTAACAGCTTTCACCGGGGGAGAGGACGCTGTCTCGTGGTAATACGGTTTATTGCGTTGTTTTCTGTCACTGTTCATGCTTTTTATGTCATTAATTGTCTTTTTAATGTGGTGAATTTGACTATTATACACGAACTACAAGTTAAATTTCATGTTAAGGTGGTTTCTGTTGTGTTAAATGAGAACAACTCAATTTAGTTTGACGCAAACACGAAGTTGTCCTCGGTTTCTAACGTTGGAAATGACTTATTGTTGTAATTTGTCTTTATACGAGTCACGTGTTTTTTTTCCGACACCCTTCGGTGTGTAAAATCCACTGGAAAATACCGGACACTACCAAAATGTCAAAGCACTTTCAACATGGCGGGTTCTGGTGTTCGAGGGGAAAAACTGCGCCTTAAAATCTTTGAACGAGGAAAAAATAAAACGACGGCAGATAACGCGTCCTGTTCGGTTTCTTTTCATAGACAAACACGAGGTTTAATCAATTAAATTCAAAGTGTACATTGGGCGATTCCGTGGGAGTTTTTTTCCGCTGCAGTTTTGAGTGTGCAAAGTACATGACCGGAGTGCCAGCCTGCCTGCCTGCCTGCCTGCCTGCCTGCTGCTCGGCTACACCCCTCAGCCTCATCTTCCTCATGTGCACTTCACGTTTCCTCTTTCACTTTTATCCAAAAATTAACCGAGCTCTCACGATACGGCTATTTTCACATCCAATTTTTATCACATCTGTGACGATATTCAAATAAAAAACCCCACAGCAGGATCGCTTTTCCGCCACATTTTCCGACAGAATATCGACCATTTCACACTCCGACTGGTTATTTCCTCCAGTTTATTGTCTCTTTGGCTAAATTCGCACTGATTAAGCAGATAATTGGATTAAGCCGCGCGTATCTGTTTAATTATTTCTCTTCTTTTTTTTTTGCGAGTAGACTGTAAATCCGGGGTTTTTACAGCTTTTGTATTATTCCCGGATTCTTCCCCCCAGATTAAATTCGTCACCATAATGAACGGAAACAATAAAGCCTGCACGTTATGGACGCCCATGTGCAATGAATAAATCATGCTTCAAGACTTCTTGTTGCTCCAGATATATTTGTGTTTGCACAGAGCTGCTGGTAAACAGCAGAAATAGCCTCTGCACTTTTTGTACACTCATCATGAAGAATAGCCTTCATGGGGCCTGAGCTTTTTTTGTCAACAGAGGAAGATCCATTGTGGTTCTTGTTGATGCACATCATTGTTGGTTTGTTGGCTTTTTCTCAGAACCACACAACGGCCATTTTTTGTTTAATCATGTAGTGTTTGTGATCAGGCATTGTGTGTTAATCTCACTGTGAATGTTTCTGCAGAAAGACAATCAGGGAAACAGACAGAGGAGGAGTCTGAGCAGGAAATCATGAAGTCAGGATCTCTACTTTTCTCTCTTTCTTCACTCCAGTCTTGGTCTTTCTTTCTTTCCTACCTCGTCTTGTTTCTTCATTCTTCCTCTCAGTCTTCTGTCTTTCTCTTCGTCTCTCGTTCAAATGTTCTGTCCTCCTGTCTCCCTTTTCCATCTTCTTCCTCCAGTCTTTCCATTTTGCTTTCTGCCTCTCCATTCATCTTTCTTCTTCTTCTTCTTCTTCTTCTGTTTGCTTACTTCTCTGGTTTGTCTTTTTCTCGGCTGTTTTATCCTTCTCTTTCTTACATTCAGTCTTTTTTAGTTTTGACTTCTCTCTCTTTATTCCTCCATCCATTTTTTCCTATTTCTTCTTCTTTTCATCTTTTTTCTTTCCGTCTTGCCATTCATTTTCTTTCTCTCTCTCTCTCTCTCTCTCTCTCTCTCTCTCTCTCTCTCTCTCTCTCTACTTTCCTCCCTTTGTCTCTATTTTATATATTGGCCTGTGTTTCTTTCTATCCTTCTGTTGGTCACTTTCTGTATTTCTCTTTCTTTCTTTCTTTCTTTCTTTCTTTCTTTCTTTCTTTCTTTCTTTCTTTCTTTCTACAAACTCACTCTCTGTCTGTATTTGAATGAGGGGAGGACTTAGGCAAATATCAGACTTGACCTCTCCTGTTTTCATAAGAGAAAGAAAGCTTCTCTGCTCCTGCAGGTCGCTTTGTGCTCGTGTGTTAATGTGTGTGTGTGTGTGTGTTAATGTGTGCTTTTTGGACGTTGTTTCCAGTCATTGATGGTGCAATAAGAAAATATTGAGCTGAGGGAGTTTCCCCTCTTTCTGGCTGCTGCTCTGATTACTTCTACTGCTGCTGTTGTTTTTTTTAAAATGTTGGGGCTCTTTTTTTTTTTCTGTTCATCATTTGATAGTTAGCTGATCTTTAAGCATCACAAGCCGTGTCCTAATCAGGCGTTTAACACACAGGGTGCATTGTGCACACATGTTAAAAAACTCCAGGAATCAAGAGGAGGAAACAGAGAACAAATTGTTGTACCGGACCTCCTGTTGCCAAGAGGAAACAACTCTTGGACGGGGCTAAAAGAGGAGAACCTAAGAGGCAGTAATGCAATAAAACCCCAAGCCCATGCAGTGGTAGTTAATCTCCTAAATCCCCCATTAAATCTTTGGCATGGATGGGTTTAGGGAAAGGCAGGAGGACAACATGTGGATGCTCAGCGCCCCACTACGGGGGCTAATCAATAATAAAAAAAAAAAACTGCTCTCAATCTGCGGGGGCACACATGTCCCGCGTCTGAGATTAACTCTCCCAGACCGGCTTAATCCCTCACTGCCCAATCTGGGGCGGGTTCCTTTGGGACAGAAGGCTTCAACAAGTCCCAAACGCCATTAGAGAAACACTCCAAAGAGGCAGCTTGACCGTCACCTTTCTGAACAAAAGACGGAGCATGCTCTTGTTTGTTTGTTTTTTGTTTGTTTTTTTTATCTTTGAGGCTTAAAAATGTGTTTTAACCAGCGAGGGACCAACAAAAAGAACAACTCCACAAGCCGAGAACGTAAAAAAAAGACAATAACATTGAACTTTTGGAACATTATGTCCGACCTCGTAATGCTTGGCCTGAAGTGTATAAAGTCTAAATTCCCTTTAAACCCTCCCCCACACAGCAGATCTATTGAACAGGCTCTATAATGTGAGAAAACTTTTTTTCTTTTTTTTTTACGTCTGTGCACATAAATGTGGGTCGGCATTGAAATGAGAACATTCTTCAGGACCTCCGGGAGCTGCATTAACTTGATAAGAAGCGTAAAATATGTGACCTTAGCTCCAAAAGTTTGCAAAGACAATAAATATGTCAGGGTGAAT
Organism: Symphodus melops; assembly: GCF_947650265.1. Classification (NCBI taxonomy): domain Eukaryota; kingdom Metazoa; phylum Chordata; class Actinopteri; order Labriformes; family Labridae; genus Symphodus; species Symphodus melops. The sequence continues at coordinate 2,273,331 of NC_136712.1, forward strand.
TTTGGGGAAATGAGCAATGCAGTCCATAAGAATTTGGGCTCTGACACACTTCCTGGTAACTGTGTCTCTTAACTCGGGCACTTTGGATCCTTCGACGTTTTATGTTGCGTAATCCGTGAACAACCAGAAGCCTTTTCTTTTTTTATTGCCTCTAATTTCTGGAGAGCACGTAGCGCAATGAGAGGGCTGCAGTTCATGTGTTTTACAACTGATGTGCTCGTTAAAGCCTTCAAATTAAAGGTCAAAGTTTCTGTTTTCTTTTGACTACGACGTGCTGGAGGGGAGAGGCGGAACAAAACGCCTTTTCTCTTGTCCAGTGAAATAGAATCCTTTAATTTAGGCTCCAAATAAAGAGTTTAAATCCCTGTTTATGTACAGTATTTAATGGGGGAAATGTTGAACTCTACATGTTGTTTAAAATGTTAGAATGGAGAAGTGAGATAATGGTCCTTGAGTCCAGCGTATCGCTTGTCCAAAAAGCTTCAAATATTCAACATGAAGCAGCCGACTGTCACATTTTCCAGTTTTTTTCCACATTTCCTCGGATACAGTCGGCTTGATTTTGGCACACAAGTCGATACTTTCTATGTGTTCTATATCTAGAGTGTCTGAGGACAATGATAGGGCTGCAGTTTGTATCTGACGCGGTGGTTAAACGCGTCCATGACACGGTTAAAGTTGTATGATAGAACGTGCTCGAGCGCTGAGAAACAAACACTCAGAAAACCTCCTTTTTTTTTTTCTTTTTTTTTTTGGCTGCGATTGAACAGATTTTTCCAGCATTTTCCGCAAAAAGGATTTTATCATGATAATCAGACTGAGTGTGCAGACAGCTTTAGACAGTCCATTCAAAGTGAAATGAAGCTGAAAAAGGCTGCGTTGATCACACTTTCAGACCTGGAATCAGTCCATTTTCTGCGTCTCTAATCACAGATTTCCAAACAGATGAATTCACTTATTGTTTCTACATTAATGTCAGATTGACCTAAGTGTTAAATATGTGCTTTGAAAGCGTTACTTTATCTTTGAAGAGGCTGACTGACGTGTTGGAACGAGCAGAGAGAAGCAGCCTCTGGAGGGGAGTTTGAACCGCTCCTGTGTGAACTCCTCCCTGCACTGTTTGAAACGGGGCGTTCGAGTACACTTTAATGAGCTTTAATGAGCGCTGTGGAGAGGCTGCGGTGCTGACGGCGGCGATGTGTCAGTGCCGCCGCAGACTGAGGGCCACGGAGGAGAGAAAACGCTGAGGAGAGGGGCAGCGAGCGGGGAGAGTCATGTGAGCCAAATTAGCTCAGCTTGTTGTTTACGCAATGGATGTTTGCCGGAGCCACTGTGGGATGTCAGGGGTCTGAGTGTGTGTGTGTAGAGGAGGTGGGAGGTGGCACACACTCACACGCTGCCTCTGAAGACTCAGTTCTGTAAATACACTCCGCTCGCTCAGCAGCTCCTGCGTTGTCTGCATGCTTTAATCTTCTCTGGATTTAAAGGCAGTTTCGGACGCCGGTCTGTTTCTCTCCTCAGAGGATTGTTGGATTCTTTGTTTTTCTCCTTCTTCTTGGGTTTTGTCCTTTTCGTTGGAACACCTCAGGATGTCCGCTCACAGAACGAGGATATTTTGCGCTCTCGTGGACGTCAGATTTGAAGGCGACAGACGGATCCTGGAGTCGTTTTTGGTTTGATCGAGAATCGGTCTGCGGCCGCGGCGTGCCTCTCTGGTAATTGTCGTGTTGTTGAAAGTGGGCGGAGTGAGTCACTTGGTGATGCGACTGCAGGAGCGACTGTTGGACAACAACCTGCAGGCGAGTGACACACGTGGGTGGGATGTTGTGAGGAGGATTTCTGTCATGTATTGTTGAACTGAGTATTCAGACAAAAAGCCTGTTTTTGAAGGTTTTTGAAGGTTTGTTTGATTTTGCTGATATTTGTTCCCTTTTCTGCCTTTCACACTTCAAATCTGCTGCTTCACCTTTACATGAAAACGTCAACTTTTAGGATAAAGAGAACCTGTTTATAGGATGCAGCATATGGTTTACATCCACAGAATATGGGATTTCAACATGAGCAGAAAAATGACTGAAAAAAAGATTTATTAGCTGTTTTTAAACACCAAAGCTGTTCTTAGTTTGGAGCAGAAATTAACAAAGTCAACATTTAATACAAAAAAAAAATCAGCAGAGAAGACATCAGCATGACTTCTATTATGTGTTGTGTTCAAACCAGATAGGACAAAGATAAACGAACTAATGGACACATTAATTAGCTTAACTAATGACCTCATTAGTCAAACAGATTGTGTTTCATGTCTCCTGGTGATCACAGCCCAGCGTGCGACAGCTCCAGTCCCCTCACTTCAAACACTTACACTCGGGGAAACGTCCTCCTCTCTGCCGACCACGTTTAGCTGCGGCGTCGTTATCGTGCTGCTTTTATTTATTTATTTTTTTTCCGTATCATCCTCACTCTTGTGTCTTTCCAGTTTTACGGCTTTGTCCGGCTACGATTGGTTATCTGATTGAGTTTTTTTTTTTTTTGGCGGTGGTATGCAAATACAGGCAGCCGGCAGACAATGTGCATAACCTGACATTATGAGTGCATGCGGGATGGGCCGAGGCCGGTCTGCAGTTACAAACAAAAACAGGTTTTCTGCTCGTCTGTAATAGGCTGAACATTAGCTTCCAGATTTGATCATCTCTTCTTCCACTTGTACTCTGATTTGGCTGTCTTTTCCTGTTTCGGTTTTTTTGAGGTTTGAAAAGTGGCTTTTTTTTTTCTTTTTTTTGGCCCATTCAGCCTTTTGGTGGCAGTTTCATTTCATGCAAACCGCCCACTCCCTTTGTTGTTTATCTCAAGCAGGAATCGAAGAAGCACCGCATTTCCTCTGTGTCACGTTAAACTTCCAGAGAAATTCTTAAATAAACAAAAAAACCCAGTGTTGTTGTTTTCAGCCTTTACTCTGAACCCTTTTAAAAGTCCGAGTGTCTCCTGAACTGCCGGCTGTGTAACTCACTTCCTCGTTTGTGTCTCAGGGTTTCGGAGGACAGCGGGACATGCAGTGAATGAGGAGCGACTCACCTGAGGCCCAGACGTGAACGCCGAGCAGGACGAGGAGGTGCAGGATGCAGAATCAGCCGCTGGCCATCGCTGCGGGGAAACCTCACTACTCGACCAACGGGAAGGAAGAAGAGGTGAACACAGGTGAGCGTGACTCTCGCCAGGTGAACACGCATAAAAAGACACACAATCAGTCCTTCTGTTCTTCTTTATTATTTAATGTTAATTTGACAAAGAGCCAGCGACACGTTAGTCAGGCTTTAACTGAGCCACCTTCCCCTCTCATTATAGTCATTGACACACACACACAGATAGACGCAGAGATACACACACACACACACACACACACACAGCCTCCATGATGCCACAGAAACACAACAGGAAAAAAAAACGACCACATAAAACCTCCCATGATTTTCTCTCCTGAACATTTCTCACCTTTGGAAACACAATTTGCATTTCATAAGACGACACACAAACGGCGTGCACACAAACGGCGTGCACACAAACGGTGTGCACACAAACGGCGTGCACACAAACAGCGTGCACACAAACAGCGTGCACACAAATGCTGTGCACACAAACGGCATGCACACAAACGGCATGCACACAAACGGCGTGCACACAAACGGCGTGCACACAAACGGCGTGCACACAAACGGCGTGCACACAAACGCTCTCTCCAGGTCATTTCCTGTTTGGGCAGATCAGCTACATTCACGCAGCATCCACACCGACACTTTAATTGCCACCTGCTTTCTATCCCAGGAAACACAATCTTTGTCGGGCCTGGAGACGAGCCGCCCGTTTATGAGTGATGTGTGATTTCTCTGTTGAATTCAGACGTTTCCATGGAGGAGGAGGCGGAGTTTAACTGGGAGGAGTACATGGAGGAGACGGGGGCTAACGCCGCCCCGCACACCACCTTCAAGCATGTGAGTGACTCCGCATGATCCTTTTAAATACAGCTGCACAGATAAGTAGCATGTGCAGAAATCCTTTAAAGACGTCTCTCAGGCAGCGCTAACACCGCTCTCTTTGACTCCGTTCCTGCATGACGCACAAGTCGTCACAAGTCGTCGGTCGACGCAAAGGAAAATAAAAAGACGTGTTTAATTATAAACATAATGAGTGTTTGGATATTTTTCAAAATAAACTCTTTATTGTTTCATCCAAAACAGCTTCAACCGAGCTGTCTGTGCTTCTAAGACGAGAATCACTGGGAAAGTTTTAAAAAGACTCTTAATTATTATTTTACATGTCGAGCTGTTGGACTATTTGAATCGTTTTTAAATGATCGATGGGCTTTTAAAGCCCCCAGCTGTAACTGATGGATGATGCCACTCAGGTACACATGGTTGTAACAGAGGATTTATTTTCATTCAGACTCTACAAAGTAGCCAATTAAAATGTCTTAACAGGATACAAGGATCAGGTGTTGAAAGTTTCCATCCTGAAAAATGACATTCGGACCACATTTATTTTCACAGTCCGTCAGTGAATTCCTCTGTCCTCTCCTCTTGAAGCTGATGTTTGTTTTAGAGTCTTTGCAGTCTCAAAAATAAAAGAGTGATTGACGAAGACTAAAAAAACAACACTAATCCAGTTTATTTAAGGCTCTGCATGAATGGTTTTTAAATGTGCAGAACAGCAACGCGATCACAAACAAACATTTGTTTGCAGAGTGTGAAGTGAGTGTGGGTGTGATCTCGAGCTTGTTCTCAGGAAGCAGCTAAAACTCTGAGGAAAAATGATTCATCAGATTGCACGGCTCGAACATCATCTTTATGATCTTGAATTTGCCAACACAGTCGGCTGAAAAGCCTCAAAGAGAGTTGAGATGTTTCCCGAAAGATCTGGGTACTTTATTATTTTTTTTTATTTGCAGTGTCCCTGCAGGGTTGACTGTGCTCTGCTCTGATTGGCCGATACTTGTCTCTGAAATTGAAGTGAAGCGCAGCCGGCTGAGTTATTCCAGACAGACAATCATGGTCCAGGTCAGCTGAGCCGCATGTAGCCATCAGCGTCTGAGCGGCCTGTTCAACATGTCACCCTCACCTGCTTAATCTCTGCCGCTCAGCGGGGGGTCGGAAACATCTCAGAGAGACGACCTAAACATCTGTTTTCTTTTCACTTTATTCCTGTTAAGTAGCCTTCACGTCGGTGTTTTTACAGGACACACTGGGTCAGAGCAGCTTAATGTTTCCCTCCTCTTAAAAAGTGCAGAGTCAGCTAGTTTGTTTTGCTGCTAAACATCGATGCTACGCTCGGCGGAACAGCTGTGGAGCCAAAATGATGATGAATAAGATTTAAAGAGAGAGCTGAAGAGGATTAGATTTATTTACAATGAGCAGAAATTTTTCTCCTTTTTTCTTTTTCTACTAATCTCGCAGAAATAAAATACCACGAGTGACTTCAGACAAACATGAGATAGTTTTTGTTTTTTAATACGCTATAAGCTAGTTTACATCCGTCTTCCCTGGGCAGGAGTCAAGAAACAAAACATGGTTACTATTGCACTCTGTTTTTTCTTATTAAAGGGCCAACTCGCCAATTTGAATCCAAAGTCTGGTTTCAATTCAAACTTAAAAACTGCAAAGGTGGAGACGTTTTTTGATTTAAGGTACTTCTTTAAAAGAAGCATGTCGGACCGTTCAGTCACATTATATCATGTGTGTGTGTGTGTGTGTGTGTGGTGGTCCGAGCGACCCCTCGGGAGGCCAAATTGCCTTCGTTGGAAAGTGGATTGAGTCACCGGGAAATAGACCATGAATTCCCCAGAAAAAAGTGATTCAGCAAAGAGCAGCCCTCGTCTCTGCCTCTCTGTGCCTGGACCAATTGAAACAGTGATTTCTCTCGGGCCTGCGCACACACACACACACACACACACACACACACACACACACACACACACAGAGCCAGTGTTTGCCTGTAGCTCTCTCTCTCTGTTACGTAAGCAGAGCAGAGTGATACAGCACGTTTGCATTGTTGCAGCAGGAAGTCACAGGGCCGTTTGTATTGTGTTTATTTCTAAGATGTTGGCTTTTTCCATTCACTTGTGAGTGTGTGCGTTTGTGCGACTGTTTGAATGCGAACATCCTGTTGGGCTTGTAGCGTTCTCAAGAATTGTATGGCGGCCTCTGGCTATTGGTGGAAGCGCATTATGCTGAGCTGCATTCATTTACCACTTTCTCTCTCTGCACAAGGACAAACTGAGAGGCAGATGTTTAGTTTTTCAAAAAGCTCGCTCATGATAAACACTCACTAACTAAACCTCGCTTTAAAGTATTTTATTTAATTCAATGCATTTTTTAGAAAGCTTCTGTAGAATCAAACGCAGCGCACAGGAGGATGATGCTTCAGACGTCTTTAGTTTTTAAGGCTGAAGCAAATTTTTTGAAGGTTTAGTTTGGGGCTTTTATTGTATTTATTTCCAAACAGGTCAGAGTTGAACCCGGGCCGCCCGCTAACAAGGCCGTCCGCCCCCGCACATGTGGCGCTCGCACTAACCATTAGACTACAGGCGAGTGTCTGAATACCTGTGCTGGGAATTATCAGGGTCAGGATTCAACTTTATTTGATATTTATTTCTGTTTTCGTCCCTTGAAGAGCTGCAGTGTGGATGAAAGACTAAAACCGAATAAAGTGAGTCGAGTTTGATACAAAGAGACACGTGTGATAAAAACAAGTCAACATGAGGACAAGTCTTTGTGTCTCGGTGGTCAAGTTACCAGAAAGCGAGTTCCAGGATTTAACACCTCTCACGGAAAAACAAACAGTTTGAGCAAAAGGCGAAATTAATTTTTACACCCTGTAGGACGTGTTACACACTGAAACACACACTCTGAAACACACACTCTGAAACACACACTCTGAAACACACACTCGTGCACATGCAGGATCCTGTGGACATGCACTGATGGAGAAAAAGCTTTATTAGAAATAACCTGATATACTAACGGATGTGTGATTTGCTGATCGAGTGATTTCAGCACTAATTTAATACTTGGAGTGTAAAACATTTTTAATGACATATTAAATATCTAAATATCCCAGATTCTTGAGAAGTCAACGTCACAATAAACGAGCATCGAGTGTAAAGAAAGTTTGAAGGTGAAATATTCTGTCCTCGCACTGCGAAGCGTGTTCAAGCGTCCTCTTTTAAACTCTTCTTACTTCTGACACCATCGGGATGGGCAGCTCGTTCTTAGAAAGCTTTCCACATGATCTCCCTAAACCCACGGGTATTAAAAAGGAGCTGGACCCCCCCCCGCAGACTTTGGAGCGAGTGTGTTGTGGGAACGTGTGCTCCTCGAGCCAGAAGAGCTTTAGTCAGATCGGCGATCTAATTCCTCCCGGAGGTGTCGAGCGGGGTTCAGGTCAGCGTTGGTGCCGCTCGGGGGGGGGCCGTCCTGCGAAACGGGTCAGCCTGAAGTGAAAGCACAGAAATGTCTTTGTATCCTGTAACATGAAGACGGACTGTCAGGAATCTAATATGGCCAGAACCAAACCGTGTCAAAACATCCCCACGCCATTATCCCGTCTCTTACAATCAGTGTCTCCGAGTCACCGACCTTTGACCCGCTCTTAATCCTTGTTTTGGATTTTAGCACCTGTTAGCATCCAGTGTGTCTGAAACAGCTGAAGCCAGTAATAAGTGAAGGTTTCCACTGACGACCGCTCTCTCAGTGGATCCACTTGAAGTCTGAAGTGTTTCTATATAAACGCCTAGATCCCAGAGTTTCCACAAGGCATGCAGTGTGCACGAACACTGTGCAACATTGAGCTGAATAAACAAATATAAAGAGTGCATATGAGCTGGCAGCTTCTGTGTGTCCCTCTCAATCCAGAATAAATCCTCCTTTAATGTGGCAATCACTAATCCAGGAGTCGGCTCTACACATGCTACATTTAAAAAAAGCTGGACTGACCCTTTAATGTCCTGTTTTTTCTGTCTCCCCTCTCAGGTGGAGATCAGCCTGCAGAGCAGCTTCCAGCCTGGCATGAAGCTGGAGGTGGCCAATAAAAACAGCCCGGACTCGTACTGGGTGGCGACCATCATCACCACGTGCGGCCAGCTGCTGCTGCTGCGCTTCAGCGGGTACGGAGACGACCGCAAGGCCGACTTCTGGTGCGATGTCATGACCGCCGAGCTGCACCCGGTGGGCTGGTGCACGCAGAACAACAAGACCCTCATGCCCCCCGAAGGTAGGAAGACCCAGTCGGACACACACAACCTGGTGTGACGCTCACTCGTGAGCTCATCATCGGCGTGGATGAGAAACAACAAATGACGAACAAACGCTTAAATGTTATGATAGTCCAGAGACACGTTTGGCAGGTTCAAGGGTTTTAATTCTCCGTCTTTAAGGCTCTTTATTTTTCATTTTAAGGAGAATTAAGTCAACTCTTTTTTCTCCAGTTTATAAAGAAGTGAAAACTCTAATAGGTAAAACTATAATTGATGAAAAATTCGGCACTTTCTTGCCTCTTGGCTGGACGTTGAAGCAGGCCGTGCATGATGGCGGCCGTCATCTGCGGCTCATCGGACGTTAACAAAGTCTTGTCATTTATCGACCCGACACGTCACACTCGACGCCTCGAGGAGCGCCTTTAAAAACTACCTCATCATCCTTCACCTTCCTGTAACCAACAAACCAACATCCTGCTTTTCTCTCAGTAACTCAACTTCTGCCAAAAGCTCTTCCAGCGTCGATGCTTCTCTCCCGGGCAGCGTCAGGCCCCCCGTCGCCCCCTCAGATAGATGACTCACTGACTTCCCCCCCTCTGCATCCTTCAGACTATATATCCCCCCCCCCCCCCCCTCCGCTGATGGATGGCGTGTGTCTCTGTTGTTGTGGAGACGACCTGGATTCGTTTCGGGCGTCCTCTCCCATCGGCCTCGTGGCTCTTTCTCAGAACGGGAATTTTCACCAACTTCCTCTTCTGTTAAACGCTGAGCTCACTCCTCACCCGCTATATTATTTAAAGCTCTTTGAGTGTCAGGCGAGGAGTGAGGTTGAAGCAGCTAACTGTTGACTTTCTTTATTTATCGATCAGTTTTGATTAACGGTGCAAATGGTGTCAGGAAAAAAATCTGAAAAATGCTCAAAACACGTCGAGGAGGCGGGTGCTCTTCGAGAACAAACGACAATAAAATAAACGACTGTCCTGATTACAAGCAAAGTTTGTTTTGTGGAGAGTCAGAGGCGCTCTGATGCAGCAGAAATATTCTTTAATAATAACAGGGACGTGTCTGCGGGTTCATCAGGAAACTAACTTGTAGCTTTTAGCTATGCTTGAGTTTGTTTGGATTTTCCAGGGAGCCTTTTTAAAATCTGTCCTTTGGTATATTTACAGATGATTTTTTTTTAATATTTATTGTCCCTATAAAATAAAATCAATAAATGTGACAGAGACACAGACAGGTGTTTAAATACGATGAAGATGTGACAGAAGCTACGGGACACTTTGAAAGGTCACAAAGCTGATTAAGCAACAAACAAAGTGAGACTTCGTGAAGTACAAGTTTGAACTTTCTGTGGATTTTGTGACGTAAAACTCGTCTTTCTTTCTGGAATAATGATTGACAGGTGAAGTGTCTGCATGTTTAATGATGCAAACTGCAGCGTAAATCCTGTAATGGAGACACTGGAGTGACGGCTCTGCACGTTACCGTGACTTCTTCAATGTCAACTTTGTAGCTTTATTTCCAGGCTTTGCATCATGGGTTGCACATGTTGGTGAGAGTGTGTGTGTGTGTGTGTGTGTGTGTGTGTGTGTGTGTGTGTGTGTGTGTGTGTGTGTGTGTGTGTGTGTGTGTGTGTGTGTGTGTGTGTGTGTGTGTGTGTGTGTGTGTGTGTGTGTGTGTGTGTGTGTGTGTGTGTGTGTGTGTGTGTGTGTGTGTGTGTGTTGCTTGAACAGCTGGAACATTAGACTCAAAGGAAAACGTGTGTATTTGTACGTGCTTACACCTGTTTCATTTGTTTCCTTTTTTGTTTCTCAGATAACGTTTACCTAAGAAAAGGTAAGCAGCTCTAACGGAGCGTCTGACTAACTCGCCTGCTTCAGCTCACTTAGTGACACACACACACACACGCATACACACACACACGCATACACACAGGCAGTCCTGAGAGCTGCATGCACACTGCGCTTCCTCCTCCTCTTCCTCTTTTTTTCCCTCTCTATAGGAAGTGACCTCACAGCTCGGTCTTCATGCCTTGCCTCCTCTTGCATGTGACTCCTTCCTAGCTGAGTGTGTTTTAGTGGTGATAACACACACACACACACACACACGCACACACACGCACACACACTGTAGCTGTGCTCGGATGATAACTGGTGCTGCAGTTCAGTTTGAAATGTGATGTTTTGATAAACTTCTCAAACCCCCCAAAAACGTTGGACTTTATTGGAAACGTGTCGGCGGTCCACGAGTCGTTCAGACGAGATGTCACATCAAATCAGTCCGTGTCCCCCTGTTGGTCAGACTTTATATCCAGCATGCAGTGGCTGTTAAATCCATGTCGCGTGTCTCAGAAGATTTCACGTTCTCCCCACAATCTGTCTGAAGTGAATGAATCAAAAAAAGCCTGAAATGAGTCCGATCAGTTAATTCAGATTAAAAAAAAGAAAAGAAAAAAAAGACTGTAAAATAATCTGAAATTGTCCCTCGGATCAAAGAGAGCACGTTCTACATGGCACGATAATGTCAACAACATGTTTGTGCATGTGGTTGAGTTTTCCTGCGACTTTTTACTAATTGAAAACAAGAAATGACCCAACAGTGGACGTCGTTTTTTTTCAGTTTTTGTGAGGCGTTGTTATCGTTTGATTTTTTTTTTACTAAAAACTACAGAAGTTAAAATCTGGTTTCTTAACATGACTAACAGTCGGGCTGGGAACCTTTGGGTGAATCACTGTGGATTCTTGGGGTCACGTGTTTTTCGATTCAGCGCTGTTCTGGTTTCATGGATTCAACGTTTGTTTTTAAAAAAAAAAATTAAAATGAAGTGCTGTAATTTGCAGGATCTTCTCCGGTCATCTGTCAGACTGGCTGAATGTCTTGCTGAGTTATAGAGATAGCCTTAGCACTTAGCACTTAGCGCTTAGCGCTTAGCAGGGAGTGACTGAATTACATATCCAAAAGGTGTGGACACGTTTTATTGAATATAATCTAAAAAGTGGAAAAGCTGGAAAGTCTAATGAATCTTATTGTGTTTGAGGGTGTGACAGGAAGGCGAGCCTGAAGGTTAAATCCACACAGAAAGAACACGATTCAAGCTACACTACATATTTATGGTATTTAGACAGTATATGTACACCGAGCCTCGGGGTCGGACTGGGGGGGAGTGACTCGCTGCTGTGAATTCCCACAGTCTCTCTCTCTCGTGTGTGTGTATGTGTGTGTGTGTGTGTGTAGGAGGCATTCAGCTATTCACGTAAAGAGCTTTATAAAGCCACATCACAAGTTTGGTCATGTGGTACGCTAACAGATCCCTGACAGAGACAATTTGCATAATGAATTCACCACACCGCTTCCTGCCAAAGCCTGCTGGAGATGATGCTCCCAGATAGACCTGTCCTCCTCTGTGTGTGTGTGTGTCTGTGTGTGTGTGTGTGTGTGTGTGTGTGTTTTTAAGAGAGTAGTTGTGCAGCCACAAAATGAAGGCACTGCTTCAGTGTGGTCCGCTGTGGTGCAAAGTTATATTGGCTGTGATGTGAATGAACAAATTCTCTTTTAGCGTCAGTTAATGGAAGGCAAATGTGTGTGGAATAATGATGTGTGTGTGTGCGTGTGTGCGTGTGGACTCCACGCAGAGCTCGTGTACCTGGCCTCCTGTGTTAGGAGACTTTATTTGTGTGCTTCGCTTTGCTGCCAAACAATCAAACAGCCGGTCAGCTGCAAGCTTTCAGCTGTGTCTCGTTTATTTCTACTTCCTCTTTAAACACATCGTCTCCTTCTGCTTTTTGACTCGAAACAATCCAACAAGTCTGAAAGTAGACGAGGCGCTGCTGTCACCTCAGACGTGACATCACATTAACACTGTTAATCTAGATTATCAGAGCGTGTGCTTGTTTTTCTCCTCGTTCCTTCATTTCTCTCCGTGATACTCAACCTGAGTGTGTGTTTTCTAAATGAAGAAGTCAGGTTTCACACACACCCTCCTGTGTGTGTGTTAGTGTGTGTGTGTGCGTGTGTGCGTGCGCTCCGCTCCCACAGGGCCTCTTCATCACTAACCACACAGCCATCACAGAGCTAATTCATATTTACACAAATGGCTCTAATATCCCTCCCCAGTCATTAACGGGGCTGTAAACTGTTAACAACACGGCGTGTGTGACTGTCCGGGTGTCGCTGAGCCAAACGTCTGTCTCTCAATAAACACACAAATGACCACGTGTGACATTTTACACGCTGCATTCTTTGTGCTCCGTTTGATAAAAAAAAGAAAAGCTTGCGGCTGTTCTGATGGCGGCGGGTAATTGTTTGAATTGACTTGGCGTCCACTCTCGTGTGCTCTTCGTCTCTGAGCCGGAGTGTAATGAACGGAGAAGACGGAGGGGGGAATCAGGCCTAATTCGCCCCCATTAAGTTTGATTAAGTTAGAATCTGCTGGTTAAAACACACTCTCTCTCACACACACACACACACACACACACACACACACACACACACACACACACACACATCATTCTTCTTCTTTAATTGAAACATTGATTAACCAAAGTAGAGCTTTTTTTTTTTTTTTAAATGTTTGTGCTCAGAAAGGATTGTTGGGAGGAGGGGAAAAAAAGCAGCCTGCAGAATATGCAAATGACACTCATGCATGTAAATTCATTTTTTCCTGCTCGATATTTGCTTGCAGACTTCAGCCAGGTTTTGTGCTGGCTGTGCCTGCAGGAGGAGGAGGAGGAGGAGGGGGAGGGAGGGGGGGTGGGGAGTGCAATGGAGGGGGAGGAGGGGCCTGTTTTGAAGATCTCCTCCCTCAAGGTTAATTATGCACTTATTGTTATGTGGAATTCAGGCTTTCACCTCTACACGTCTGCTGCCTTTGGGGTGGATATGAAGTAAAATGGATCATTATTTGTAGAGGGGGGAAAAAAGAGAGGATACAGTATAATGGAACTGCAGGATGGGGGAGGGGAGACAGAAAGGGGAGAAGGCAGAGAGAGAGAGAAGTTTGCATGTTTTTTGCTCCTGCTGTGCTCTAAAGGGCTCCTGACTGATCTGCAGGATCTGTAAAAATAGTTTATCTATTTTTGCACAGCTGCGATCAACACAGGAGTGTGTGTGCGTGTGCGTGTGTGTGTGTGTGTGTGTGTGTGTGTGTGTGTGTGTGTGTTTGTGTGTGTGTGCTTTCAAAGTCCAGCAGCAGCAGCAGCAGCAGTGAGGAAAGGGAACAGTCTCACAGGAAAAACACTGTTATTAAACAGGCGTAAAGGGAGTGTCGAGGCCACGTTACCTTCACAGGAAATAAAACAATTTGATTCATTCGCCGGCAATTTCCAGCGTTGATGATTTGATTCAATCTGAACCGGAGCCACAAAATGGATTTATTGATTTGTTCTCTCTCATAAGTCAATTATGTATTTAAAATCATGAGCAGCCTCTGTCGAGCAAGCTGCCGGCTGTGTTTTCCTCAGATCTCTGATTTAAAAAGGGATTAGGGTAATAAGAGGGTTTTATATCTGTAAGAGTGACGCTCAAATGTTGGAGGAAGCAGCGACTTTATATTAGTGAAGGGAAGACGGTGATGATTGTTCACGTGTGGGACACGAGGGCTTGTGTGATTTTACAGCTGCTGCTTATTTGAAATCAGCACAACGCACGTGTGTGAAAGGATGAGCGCCTTCTGTATGACCGACTTACACCTTTGGGCTCTTGTGCACGCTGGTGATAATCCGATACGACCCACACTACCACATGGCTTCACCAGCAGTGGCCCCAAACTGCTCCGTCAGCCGGGGGATGATGTGTGTGAATGGATGAGTTATCACCGATGGATTCTTCCCGCAGCAGCCTCTACCTGTGTGAATGTGTAGGCGTGACCTGCTGCGCTGTAAAAACAGCGCCATGCGTCATCAGAAGTTTGTCAAACAAACATTCTTGAACTGGAAGCCGCTCTCGTTATCAGCTGCTGGGTGTTTGAGTGCATGTACTACATTTCACTTTCACTTCAGCCTGATGTTAATCACCGCTGCAGGCGACGTAGGATCACACGCATGTTGTTGTCATTCTGTGTAACTGTGACTCATCTGGCAACGGATCAGATGCTCCAACAAGTGCTTCTGACTTCATGGAGGGTTTTTTTTTTTTTTTTGTCTCATGTCGATGACAAGCAGGAAAAACATGCAGGACAGTGAAGGCCACGCAGCATCTTTTGTGGAATAACGGCTGCAGGAATGTGAGCTCGGAGAAGGTCGAGGGAGAAACAGGAGGCTGGTATCAGACGGAGGCAAAAGCAAATCTAAGAGTTGAGAGATGCAAGCGCGGGAATTATGTAACGCTGATGCACTGTGGGAAACAGGAAGTAGATAAAAACCGCAAGTCCCTATGCAAATCTGAAGGAAGACTTATTAGTATGAAGGCAGAGCTGTGCGTGTCCAGCAGCAGAAAGTGTTAGCTTGGGTGATTAAATGTGCTACCTTAAATAAAGCAAATGCAACACAAAGACTAAAATGTGCTGCCTTTGCATGCATGCACTCTGCTCATGAATACAGAGCACTTAGGATGATGCCTACACGCTCCGTGCCAAGTTTGGGATCAGAGTACGTCAGCGAAACAAACAAAAAAAACAATGAATTATTTTCTTCATGTCTTATTTATTGCACCTTTTACACCAAAGGAAGCAGCTCTAAGGGTTAACAACACACAAACACTCTGCATGACAGTGAATGGACTCAACATAAAAACACTGAGAACAACAAGAAAAACAGAAATAATAAAAGTGAAACACACTTTACAGATTCCTGTTTGTCTGCTGGAACAATAACACAGACTGAAGGCTGAAGTGAAGGTTTACAATGAGTCAGCAGTTTTTAGAATTCCACTCAAATCTTCCAAACAAAGAGAGAGTCTGTTTAGTTTCTTAATGTCTCCCTGAATGTGACATTTTTCTGTTCTGATGGTTGCTGCGTTCCTCTCAAGCTTCCACATTTAAACCTCATATGTAGCAGGCAGCGTGACCTCGGCATCAACCATCGTTTTTTTTTTAAATTCACACACAGTTTACAGCTCGTAGAGGAAGTTAAAAGTAACCCTGGTAACCTTTTTTTTTTTTTGATGTCTGAAAATCTGAATGAAACGGTTCCTGTTCCCACCTCTGATCTCACACGTCTCTGCACAGACACAGCCAACCACATCGCTCCGAAGAGGCATGGCTTGAAAGTTCTTCTTCTGTACATTTACATTTAAATGGAAGCGCTCATTGCAACATTAATCAGTCGTTTACTTCTGCCGGATGTGATGCCTTATTCTTTCTCGTCTCCTGCATGCACACGCTTTAAAGAGAAAAGTCTGAGTTGTAGATATTAATCAGACTCCTGTGTGCAGAGTGAAGGAAACTGCAGAGGTGTTTGAAGAGAAAAACACACTGAATAATTAAAGTTTGCAACACCTCTTTAGCACAAGAGATGATCAAATTCATAGTTAAAAATGCTTAAATTGTATTTGGTTCATAAACACAGATTATAGATTAGTTTGTGTTTGCATGCTCTGACTGGTGCATGCCATCATCACCTCGTCTGTAATGAACGTTGATTTTAAATCTTTTATTTTTCTTTGTGTTCTTTTTGTGTCTTCTTGCAGCCATCAAGGAGAAATACAGTGACTGGACGGATTTCCTGGTTGAGGACCTGACCGGCTCCAGGACGGCACCCGCCAATCTGCTGGAGGGAGTGAGTTTATTTATTTCCTTCCTACCTCAAAGATACTTTATAAACATGCTGATATTTAGGAAAGGATGATGAAGCCACTTCTTTCATTCAAAGGTCATTTTATTGAAAGATAACAGAAAATTGCTCTTACTATACAAGGAAATACTTTATGTTATCTTTTCCCCACCCTTAACAAGAACACTCACACGGGTCACAAAACATCCAAACATGAGTCACGCCTAAACTAGATAACAAACAACCACGGCTGTACCTTGAATTTCCCTCGAGATCAATAAAGTATCTATCAATCTAAAAGTCACAGTCTGAGTAGTATAAGGTCAAGGTCGACATTACACACATCTGTACAGATAAGGGCAATCCTTCCTGCAAAAAAGGAAGCTACTGTTATACTGTTATATTGGATGCAGTAACACAATTTTTTTTACTTTTATCAGCTTTTAAATTTCTCTGTGAAGACTCTTCAGAGGAAGTGAAATGTTAAGGAGCCAGGCTGATCACACTCACTTTATGACTTGTGTTTATTTTAAGGAAAAGGGTGGCAGAGGGAAGATGGGAAATGAAAGCATCAAACATTTCGGGGACTTTTGGGCTTGAGGCAAAGTTAGCACTAGAATTCGATGATTCACGCCTGTGCCGTTTGTAATATCTTGAGCCACAATGTCAACGGATCATTTTACACTGATGGATGCTTTTGAGTTCAAGGTTTTTTTCTCTGGTTACATGAATCAAATGTCTGTCTCTGTCAGCCTCTTCGGGGTAAGAACACAGTGGATCTGATCGTCGACGGTTCAGTTCTGGAGCTTCAGGACGTCTCGGACCCGTTTCTCTACTGGCCTGTCAGAGTCCTTCAGAATGTCGGAGGGCGGCTCCGTCTGCGCTACGCCGGTCTGTCTGAGGAGCAGCAGGATCAGGACACCTGGCTCTTCTACCTGGATGTAAGGCTCCGCCCACTGGGCTGGGGTCAGGAGAACAGCCTGGCTTTAGAACCGCCCACAGGTGAAGCTCTAATCTGCTCACACCTTTTCATTCAGCTTTAGCCTGAAGTTGCTGCGGGAACACACAGGAGCATTGAAATCCACAACACTTCATGACAACATGTCTATCTTGGCGTCTAACACATTCAGCTGTTGTTGTATTATTTAAGAGCCAGTGTCAATTTTGTAAGTCAAAGGAGCGTCAAAAAGTGCTGGTTCAGGCCAACCAGCAGTCAAATTCAAATATCAAACAAATGCAAAGAAGTCTGTAGGTCGTAGAGTTATAGACAAGACCAAGACATAACCAAGAAAACACAACATACATACATGTCGAAAAAAGTAAAAAAACGACATGGATACCTATGTCAAAAAATACTAAAAATGGACATACATACCTGTGTCGAAAAAATATATAAAAAAACCCACATACCTACCTATGTCAAAAAAAGTCGACATAGGTAGGTAGGTCGTTTTTTTATATTTCTCGACACGGGTAGGTATGTCTTTTTTTGCATTTTTCGACATCTGTCTTTTTTTCACTTTTTTCGACATTAGTAGGGATGTCAATTTTTACTATTTTTTGACATTGGTACGCATGTCGTTTTTTCACTTTTTTGACGTAGATATGTATGTTGTTTTTTTTCGACATGAGTATGTAGTCGTTTTTTAGTATTTTTCGACATGGGTAGGTATGTCGGTTTTTTACTTTTTCGGCATAGGTATGTATGTTGTTTTTTCACTTTGTTCGACATAGATATGTATGTTGTTTTTTCTTTTTTTCGACATGGGTATGTATGACGTTTTTTTATTATTATTTCGACATAGGTATGCATGTTTTTTCACTTTTTTCGACATATATGTATGTCGTTTTTTCTTTTTTTCGACATGGGTATGTATGTCGTTTTTTCTTTTTTTTGACATGGGTATGTATGTCGTTTTTTCGTGTTTTTCGACATAGGTATATATGTCGTTTTTAAGCTTTTTTCAACAGGTATATATGTCGTTTTTTTGTATTTTTCGACATAGGTAGGTATGTCGTTTTTTTACATTTTTCGACATGGGTATGTATGTCGTTTTTTGATATTTTCGACATGGGTATGTATGTCGTTTTTTGATATTTTCGACATGGGTAAGTATCTAGTTTTTTGATATTTTCGACATGGGTAAGTATGTCGTTTTTATGTATTTTTCGACATCGGTATGTATGTTCTTTTTTCACTTTATCCGACATAGATATGTATGTTGTTTTTTCTTTTTTTCGACATGGGTATGTATGACGTTTTTTTAATATTATTTCGACATAGGTATGCATGTCGTTTTCTTTTTTTCGACATGGGTATGTATGTCGTTTTTTAATATTTTTTTGACATAGGTATGTATGTCAATTTTTAGTACTTTTTGACAGGTATGTATGTCGTTTTTTGATATTTTTTAACATAGGTATGTATGTCGTTTATTTATATTTTTTTCGAAAAATATAAAAAAACGACATACATACCTATTTACAAAAATACGAAAAAACGACATACCTACCCATGTCGAAAAATACAAAAAAACGACAAACATACCCATGTCGAAAAATATGAAAAAACGACATACTTACGCATGTCGAAAAATATGAAAAAACGACATACTTACGCATGTCGAAAATATAAAAAAACGACATACATACCCATGTCGAAAAATATGAAAGAACGACATACATACCCATGTCGAAAATATCAAAAAACGACATACATACCTATGTCGAAAAATACGAAAAAACGACATACATACCCATGTTGAAAAAAGTTAAAAAACTACATACATACCCATGTCGAAAATATCAAAAAACAACATACCTACCTATGTCGAAAAATACGAAAAAACGACATACTGTACATACCCCATGTCGAAAAATATGAAAAAACGACATACTTACCCATGTCGAAAATATCAAAAAACGACATACCTACCTATGTCGAAAAATACTTAAAAAACGACATACATACCCATGTCGAAAAAAGCTAAAAAACGACATACATACCCATGTCGAAAAATATGAAAAAACGACACTTACCCATGTCGAAAATATCAAAAAACGACATACATACCCATGTCGAAAAAAGCTAAAAAACTACATACATACCTATGTCGAAAAAATATGAAAAAACGAGATACATACCCATGTCGAAAAATATGAAAAAACGACATACTTACCCATGTCGAAAAAAGCTAAAAAACGACATACATACCTATGTCGAAAAAGGCTAAAAAACGACATGCATACCTATTTCGAAAAATACGCAAAAAATGACATACATACCCATGTCGAAAAATATGAAAAAACGACATACATACCTATGTTGAAAAATACGAAAAAACGACATACATACCCATGTCGAAAAAGGCTAAAGAACGACATACATACCAATGTCGAAAAATACGAAAAAACGACATACCTACCTATGTCGAAAAATATGAAAAAACGACATACATACCCATGTCGAAAATATCAAAAAACGACATACATACCTATGTCGAAAAATACGAAAAAACGACATACATACCCATGTCGAAAAATATGAAAAAACGACATACTTACCCATGTCGAAAATATCAAAAAACGACATACATACCTATGTCGAAAAATATGAAAAAACGACACTTACCCATGTCGAAAAATACAAAAAAACGACATACTTACCCATGTCGAAAAAAGCTAAAAAACGACATACATACCAATGTCGAAAAATACAAAAAAACGACAAACATACCCATGTCGAAAAATATGAAAAAACGACATACTTACGCATGTCGAAAATACAAAAAAACGACATACATACCCATGTCGAAAAATATGAAAGAACGACACTTACCCATGTCGAAAAATACAAAAAAACGACATACTTACCCATGTCGAATATATCAAAAAACGGCATACATACCGATGACGAAAAATATGAAAAAACGACATACTTACCCATGTCGAATATATCAAAAAACGACATACATACCCATGTCGAAAAATACAAAAAAACGACATACTTACCCATGTCGAAAAATACAAAAAACGACATACTTACCCATGTCGAAAATATCAAAAAACGACATACATACCCATGTCAAAAAATATGAAAAAACGACATACTTACCCATGTCGAAAATATGAAAAAACGACATACATACCCATGTCGAAAAATATGAAAAAACGACATACATACCCATGTCGAAAATATCAAAAAACGACATACATACCTATGTCGAAAAATACGAAAAAACGACATACATACCCATGTCGAAAAATATGAAAAGACGACATACTTACCCATGTCGAAAATATCAAAAAACGACATACATACCTATGTCGAAAAATATGAAAAAACGACACTTACCCATGTCGAAAAATACAAAAAAACGACATACTTACCCATGTCGAAAAAAGCTAAAAAACGACATACATACCAATGTCGAAAAATACAAAAAAACGACAAACATACCCATGTCGAAAAATATGAAAAAACGACATACTTACGCATGTCGAAAATATAAAAAAACGACATACATACCCATGTCGAAAAATATGAAAAAACGACACTTACCCATGTCGAAAAATACAAAAAAACGACATACTTACCCATGTCGAATATATCAAAAAACGGCATACATACCTATGTCGAAAAATACGAAAAAACGACATACATACCTATGTCGAAAAAAGCTAAAAAACAACATACATACCTATGTCGAAAAAGGCTAAAAAACGACATACATACCTATGTCGAAAAATACGAAAAAACGACATACATACCCATGTCAAAAAATATGAAAAAACGACATACTTACCCATGTCGACAAAAGCTGAAAAACGACATACATACCTATGTCGAAAAATACGAAAAAACGACATACATACCCATGTCAAAAAATATGAAAAAACGACATACTTACCCATGTCGAAAATATCAAAAAACGACATACATACCCATGTCGAAAAATATGAAAAAACGACATACATACCCATGTCGAAAATATCAAAAAACGACATACATACCTATGTCGAAAAATACGAAAAAACGACATACTTACCCATGTCGAAAATATCAAAAAACGACATACATACCTATGTCGAAAAATACGAAAAAACGACATACATACCTATGTCGAAAAATATGAAAGAACGACACTTACCCATGTCGAAAAATACAAAAAAACGACATACTTACCCATGTCGAATATATCAAAAAACGGCATACATACCGATGACGAAAAATACGAAAAAACGACAAACATACCCATGTCGAAAAATATGAAAAAACAACATACTTACGCATGTCGAAAATATAAAAAAACGACATACACATGTCGAAAAATATGAAAGAACGACATACATACCCATGTCGAAAATATCAAAAAACGACATATATACCTATGTCGAAAAATACAAAAAAACGACATACCCATGTCGAAAATATAAAAAACGACATACATACCCATGTCGAAAAATATCAAAAAACGACATATATACCTATGTCGAAAAATACAAAAAAACGACATACATACCCATGTCGAAAATATCAAAAAACGACATACATACCCATGTCGAAAAATATGAAAAAACGACATACTTACCCATGTCGACAAAAGTTAAAAAACGACATACTTACCCATGTCAAAAAATATGAAAAAACGACACTTACCCATGTCGAAAATATCAAAAAACGACATACATACCTATGTTGAAAAATACAAAAAAACGACATACATACCCATGTCGAAAAATATGAAAAAACGACATACTTACCCATGTCGAAAAAAACTAAAAAAACGACATACATACCTATGTCGAAAAAATACAAAAAAACGACATACATACCTATGTCGAAAAAAGCTAAAAAACGACATACATACCCATGTCGAAAAATATGAAAAAATGACACTTACCCATGTCGAAAAATACAAAGAAACTACATACTTACCCATGTCGAAAAAAGCTAAAAAAACAACATACATACCTATGTCGAAAAATACAAAAAAACGACATACATACCCATGTCGAAAAATATGAAAATACGACATACATACCCATGTCGAAAAATAGAAAAAAACGACATACATACCTATGTCGAAAAATATGAAAAAACGACACTTACCCATGTCGAAAAATACAAAAAAACGACATACTTACCCATGTCGAAAAAAGCTAAAAAACGACATACATACCAATGTCGAAAAATACAAAAAAACGACAAACATACCCATGTCGAAAAATATGAAAAAACGACACTTACCCATGTCGAAAAATACAAAAAAACGACATACTTACCCATGTCGAATATATCAAAAAACGGCATACATACCGATGACGAAAAATATGAAAAAACGACATACATACCCATGTCGAAAAATACAAAAAAACGACATACTTACCCATGTCGAAAAATACAAAAAACGACATACTTACCCATGTCGAAAATATCAAAAAACGACATACATACCTGTCGAAAAATACGAAAAAACGACATACATACCCATGTCGAAAAATACAAAAAACGACATACATACCCATGTCGAAAATATCAAAAAACGACATACATACCTATGTCGAAAAATACGAAAAAACGACATACATACCCATGTCGAAAAATATGAAAAAACGACATACTTACCCATGTCGAAAATATCAAAAAACGACATACATACCTATGTCGAAAAATATGAAAAAACGACATACTTACCCATGTCGAAAATATCAAAAAACGACATACATACCCATGTCGAAAATATCAAAAAACGACATACATACCTATGTCGAAAAATATGAAAAAACGACACTTACCCATGTCGAAAAATACAAAAAAACGACATACTTACCCATGTCGAAAAAGCTAAAAAACGACATACATACCAATGTCGAAAAATACAAAAAAACGACAAACATACCCATGTCGAAAAATATGAAAAAACGACATACTTACGCATGTCGAAAATATAAAAAAACGACATACATACCCATGTCGAAAATATCAAAAAACGACATACATACCTATGTCGAAAAATATGAAAGAACGACACTTACCCATGTCGAAAAATACAAAAAAACGACATACTTACCCATGTCGAATATATCAAAAAACGGCATACATACCGATGACGAAAAATACGAAAAAACGACAAACATACCCATGTCGAAAAATATGAAAAAACAACATACTTACGCATGTCGAAAATATCAAAAAACGACATATATACCTATGTCGAAAAATACAAAAAAACGACATACCCATGTCGAAAATATAAAAAACGACATACATACCCATGTCGAAAAATATCAAAAAACGACATATATACCTATGTCGAAAAATACAAAAAAACGACATACATACCCATGTCGAAAATATCAAAAAACGACATACATACCCATGTCGAAAAATATGAAAAAACGACATACTTACCCATGTCGACAAAAGTTAAAAAACGACATACTTACCCATGTCAAAAAATATGAAAAAACGACACTTACCCATGTCGAAAATATCAAAAAACGACATACATACCTATGTTGAAAAATACAAAAAAACGACATACATACCCATGTCGAAAAATATGAAAAAACGACATACTTACCCATGTCGAAAAAAACTAAAAAAACGACATACATACCTATGTCGAAAAAATACAAAAAAACGACATACATACCTATGTCGAAAAAAGCTAAAAAACGACATACTTACCCATGTCGAAAAAAGCTGAAAAACGACATACATACCCATGTCGAAAAATATGAAAAAATGACACTTACCCATGTCGAAAAATACAAAGAAACTACATACTTACCCATGTCGAAAAAAGCTAAAAAAACAACATACATACCTATGTCGAAAAATACAAAAAAACGACATACATACCCATGTCGAAAAATATGAAAATACGACATACATACCCATGTCGAAAAATAGAAAAAAACGACATACATACCTATGTCGAAAAATATGAAAAAACGACACTTACCCATGTCGAAAAATACAAAAAAACGACATACTTACCCATGTCGAAAAAAGCTAAAAAACGACATACATACCAATGTCGAAAAATACAAAAAAACGACAAACATACCCATGTCGAAAAATATGAAAAAACGACACTTACCCATGTCGAAAAATACAAAAAAACGACATACTTACCCATGTCGAATATATCAAAAAACGGCATACATACCGATGACGAAAAATATGAAAAAACGACATACATACCCATGTCGAAAAATACAAAAAAACGACATACTTACCCATGTCGAAAAATACAAAAAACGACATACTTACCCATGTCGAAAATATCAAAAAACGACATACATACCTATGTCGAAAAATACGAAAAAACGACATACATACCCATGTCGAAAAATACAAAAAACGACATACATACCCATGTCGAAAATACAAAAAAACGACATACTTACCCATGTCGAAAAATACAAAAAACGACATACTTACCCATGTCGAAAATATCAAAAAACGACATACATACCTATGTCGAAAAATACGAAAAAACGACATACATACCCATGTCGAAAAATACAAAAAACGACATACATACCCATGTCGAAAATATCAAAAAACGACATACATACCTATGTCGAAAAATACGAAAAAACGACATACATACCCATGTCGAAAAATATGAAAAAACGACATACTTACCCATGTCGAAAATATCAAAAAACGACATACATACCTATGTCGAAAAATATGAAAAAACGACATACTTACCCATGTCGAAAATATCAAAAAACGACATACATACCCATGTCGAAAATATCAAAAAACGACATACATACCTATGTCGAAAAATATGAAAAAACGACACTTACCCATGTCGAAAAATACAAAAAAACGACATACTTACCCATGTCGAAAAAAGCTAAAAAACGACATACATACCAATGTCGAAAAATACAAAAAAACAACAAACATACCCATGTCGAAAAATATGAAAAAACGACATACTTACGCATGTCGAAAATATAAAAAAACGACATACATACCCATGTCGAATATATCAAAAAACGGCATACATACCTATGTCGAAAAATACGAAAAAACGACATACATACCTATGTCGAAAAAAGCTAAAAAACAACATACATACCTATGTCGAAAAACGCTAAAAAACGACATACTTACCCATGTCGACAAAAGCTGAAAAACGACATACATACCTATGTCGAAAAATACGAAAAAACGACATACATACCCATGTCGAAAATATCAAAAAACGACATACATACCTATGTCGAAAAATACGAAAAAACGACATACATACCCATGTCGAAAAATATGAAAAAACGACACTTACCCATGTCGAAAAATACAAAAAAACGACATACATACCCATGTCGAAAATATCAAAAAACGACATACATACCTATGTCGAAAAATACGAAAAAACGACACTTACCCATGTCGAAAAATACAAAAAAACGACATACATACCCATGTCGAAAACAGCTAAAAAAACGACATACATACCTATGTCGAAAAATACGAAAAAACGACACTTACCCATGTCGAAAAATACAAAGAAACTACATACTTACCCATGTCGAAAAAAGCTAAAAAAACAACATACATACCTATGTCGAAAAATACAAAAAACGACATACATACCCATGTCAAAAAATATGAAAAAACGACATACTTACCCATGTCGAAAATATCAAAAAACGACATACATACCCATGTCGAAAAATATGAAAAAACGACATACATACCCATGTCGAAAATATCAAAAAACGACATACATACCCATGTCGAAAATATCAAAAAACGACATACATACCTATGTCGAAAAATACGAAAAAACGACATACATACCCATGTCGAAAAATACGAAAAAACAACATACATACCCATGTCGAAAAAGGCTAAAGAACGACATACATACCAATGTCGAAAAATACGAAAAAACGACATACCTACCTATGTCGAAAAATACGAAAAAAAGACATACATACCCATGTCGAAAATAATGAAAAAACGACATACTTACCCATGTCGAAAATATCAAAAAACGACATACCTACCTATGTCGAAAAGTGCAAAAAAACGACATACATACCTATGTCGAAAAATACGAACAAATGACATACCTACCTATGTCGAAAAATACTAAACAACATACCTTTGTCGAAAAATACGAAAAAAAACGACATACCTTTTTATGTCAAAAAATACAAAAAAACGACATACAGTAAAAAAAACATACCTACCTTTGTCGAAAAAAGTAAACAAAGCCATACCTACCCATGTCGAAAAATGCTAAAAAACGACATGACTGTCGAAATATATTAAAAAGCAACATACATACATACATGTAAAAAAAACGACAGGTATGTATGTCACTCACAGTGTTGCCTCCCTGCAGCTCTCCGGGCTCTGAAGAGCGCCGCCAACTGGCAGCGAGCTCTGGAGGATGCTCAGCTGGACGAAAGGAAGGACCCCCTGCCGCTTGAAGTGTTTAAGGTGAGCCGGAAATTCATCTACAGTTTAAGATTTCACCTCTATGGTGTGTTGATACTAAACCTTCATGCTAAAATATCACACATTTCAGGTGTGTAACTTTAAATCTTTTGCTAAAAAATTCCATCAGAGATGAATATAATTATATTCTAATTAAGAGGTAAATTATGTCCCCCTCTTCTTTACCTCGATCAATGGATAACTTTTCATCCACTTCTGACAATATTGTAATAACCGTTCAGGGCTCTCCTGACCCACATTGTGTGGCGTGTGTGCGTGTTAACCAAATTAGAGCACATTTGTCTAACCGCGATGACTTTACTGTGTCAGGACCACGTGGACCTGCCCAAACACTCCTTTAAGGCGGGGATGAAGCTGGAGATGGTGTCACCGTGGGAGCAGCTTCAGATCTGCCCTGTTTCTGTCACCAAGGTGAGTCACACAGAAAACAACAAGCCGGCTGACCCCGCCCCCGAGCAATCCTCAGCTGTCCTTTTTAGTGGGATTACTTCTTTTCATTTTTCTTTTTTTTAACCTCCCAGCTTCCTCCAGTAATGCTGACTCAGGTTTATTTGTGTGCTTTTTGGCCTCTATTGGAGAGATGACTGAACATTTTAACTCGGATCAATAAATAATAAACATTTTGTTTTGTATTTCAAACACATTCACCCTCTTTGTCTAGCCTCCCGCCTCACTAATGTAAAAGGTAAAAATCAAGTGAAACCACGTCCATTGCGAATTACCAGAAACTAAATCAAAGCCTAACTGCTAATTAAGAGAGGTAAAAATACATATTATGTGAAAGCAGGTTCAATGTCCTGACACGATCAGTTCATAAGTCACCAACATAAATGCTTTAGTTTCAGGAATATTTCTATGAAATGTTTTAATATTTACACATTACTTATTATATTATTGCAGAACAGAGGATCCTACATTTCCCATCATGCATCTCTAGCATCAAAATTAATTTAGAATTATGCTTTCCCCTTAAACTAAAGACGTAAATAATTAAATGCTCTGTATTGAAGTTTTGGGTTTCCCTCCTCAGGTGTACAACGAGATCTACTTCCAGGTCACTCTGGATGACCTCTCAGCTGATGCTAAACCTCGCTCTGTGGTGTGTCACTCTCACTCACCTGGCATCCTGCCGGTCCAGTGGTGTATGAAGAACGGCGTGTGTCCGGAGCGACCACGTGGATATGAGGGTCCAGACTTCGACTGGGCCGACTACCTGAAGCAGAGCGGGACGGAGGCAGCTCCTGACGCTTGCTTCCCTGATGTAAGAAGGAAATACACTGCTCAGACTTCCTGTTTCTTTTGTTAAGCATGTCACCGGGGCAGAATTAAAGGTCCTGCAGAAAAACGGGTTGATGTTTTAAGTTAGACAGGGCTCATTCACGCTGTTTACACAAATACAAACACAGATACTTGTGAAGTTTCTAAAAAAAAAAAAAAAGAAATCAGGACAGTCTGCCATAAAAGTTTTCCCAGTTGCTCATATTCACACACATCCCTCACAGCGATCTTTTCCCCTGTTTCTGTTGGAGTCGGCCTCTAGTGGACACTCGAGAGACTGCAGTATTTGTTATATTATGTCTCCCATCCTGAGACCCTAAATTGAGCTAAATTGAAAAAATCCTGTTTTGACTCTTTGAGTAGGAGCCTTGTTGTGGAAAATCTTGTTAAGTCGCTGTAAATGTCTCGTAGTCCTGCTTTAGGTCATCTTGACTAAATCGTTATTCTATATGTAAGTTAACTTTTCCTCCCTCTCACTCCTGTACGCTTCTCCTCCTGTTTCTCTTTCTCTGTGTGTGTGTGTGTGTGTGTGTGTGTGTGTGTGTGTGTGTGTTCAGACTTGGCAGAACAGAGGCTTTGTCAAGGACATGTGGCTCGAGGCAGTGAACCCTCACCGGCCCGCGGAGGTGTGTGTGGCTCAGATCACACAGGTCAGAGGACGCCTGCTGTGGCTCCGACTGGAAGGTATAGACGTGTGTGTGTGTGTGTGTGTGTGTGTGTGTGTGTGTGTGTGTGTGTGTGTGTGTGTGTGTGTGTGTGTGTGTGTGTGTGTGTGTGTGTGTGTGTGTGTGTGTGTGTGTGTGTGAGAGAGAGAGTGTGTGAGAGAGAGTGTGTGTGGTGAAAAGCGTGTGTTTTTTTGCACAGAATGGATTAAGTGTTGGAGGATAAAAGAGGACTCCTGCTGTGTCTCTGAAGAAACGGTGTGTGTATTAGTGTGTGTGAAGGCTTCCTCGCTCCTCCTCCACTCTCTCTCTCTTTTTTCTGTCTACCTGTCTGCAGGTGTGGCCAAGCCGCTGTCAGAGTGCATCGTAGACGTCGAGTCCATGGACATCTTTCCTGTCGGCTGGTGCGAGGCAAACACTTACCCTCTGACCCCTCCTCTCAAACCTGTCTGTACGTACACACACACACACACACACACACACACACACACACACACACACACACACACAGAAAATAAACACATATTTATCTTAGAGTGACAGCTGAATACAAACTCTGTTTTTGTTCTGCAGGCCAGAAGCAAAAGAAGATAGCAGTGGTGCAGCCAGAGAAACAGTAAGACACATATTCATCTATCAGACTCATCACAGGTGAACTTTTTAAAGGTGCATGTGGACTCTTTTTTTATTATTTTTTTAAAGCTGATACTCAAGTTGCAGGGCCTTTTATGTAGACAGAGCCAGAAGTTTGCATCATCCTGGTTACATCAACTAGAAAGCCAATGAGAAGAACATGTGGCAAACTACAGAAACTTGTTTGAAGTAAAACAAGTTTCAGAGACACAGCACCCTTAAATATTTCAACATTTAGGTTTTTACTTTAGATGAAGTGTGACACCAGGAGGCGTGTGGACGGTCCATGGGACGGGCGCTTTATTTTGAAAAGACTCCTCCTTTATCGTCTTCAGCAGTCATGACAGATCTTTGACGCTGAGATGAGATTATTAAGGATTTATTAAAGCAGACGCTCCATCTGCAGCTCTGCACAATAATCTATGACGAACAAAAGGTGTTAAATGATCACGCTGTGTTGAGATATCTGCCTTTCCTTTTTTCATTTTAGAGGTTTATTTTTGGACTTTTATGCCTTTACTTTCGAGATAGGTGGATAGAGTTTGAAATGAGGGAGAGAGAGAGAGAGTATCTGTATTTGTATTTTTTACATTAAGATAAAAAAGAAAGCCACTCTGGGCTTCCAGAAAAGGGAAACTTTGGGGGATCATTTTGAGCTTTTACCTCCGAGCATCATTTAGAGGATTTCTTTACAACTACAAAAAGTAAGCAGCTGATTATTCAACATTAGAACTATCATTAGCTGCAGCCCGGACTGGTACGGAGACAAATTGGACATTAAATAGATCAGTTTCTTGCAGTGGGATGATTCGAAAGTTTTGATTGACAAGTGCAAATTTAAACATCAAAATATCGACCACGTGTCCGTCACTGTAAACCGACCACAGTTGCAGTCTGCTTTGCTTCGGCACGTTTGGAAAAATACTTTTCTTTCTACCTTTGAGCTGAGACACCCCCCCCCCCCCCCCATCACTCCAAACACTATGATTGAAACAGTGGCTTTTTAGAGCAGAAATTGCTTTCCCGCAGCACTGATTGATTTTGTTGACGAATTGTGTGTTGCACGGCCGTCGGCTGCAGAGCGCAGCCCCCAGAAGAGGCGGTCACAGAGCGGGAGAAATATGAAGTGTTGAGCTGCACTCGTCTCATCATGAACTCCATCGCTCACCTTCAGGGGGAATCCTTTTATCAATAACCCCCTCTTTGTTTCGCTGCTGCGTCCCAACCCACTAAATCTGAGCCGGCCTGGAGTCTCTGCGGTGAAGATTGATGGTTTAAATGAGCGAGCGTTTGGTTGCTCTGTTGTTTCCTGCCTGATTACATCAGTCGGGATCATTACATTGATTACTTTGACTATATTGAGTTTTGTTTTGTTTTGTTTTTTTTCCACCTGCAGGTTGGCTCCAGCGCAGCCGCTGGAGATGATTCCTGTCAGCCCCTGCCAGCCCGTCGCTGTGGATCCAGGTAATCAAGAGCTGCCTTACACGTTATTTTTCCCGCAGTAATTAATGCTAATGAGCTGCTGTGACGAGAGCGGAGAGAAACCCACCCGCTGCACTCAGAGACAGAAACACCACCAGGCTGTGGTTTGAGGTTTTTTTTTTATCTTCCATGCAAGATCAGATTGCAACAGGAGTATGTAACTTTTCTGGTTTCATTTAAATGTAGGCACACTAAATCTATATTCCGTTAAATTTACAACTAAGCTATAAATCAATACAAATACAATAACATGTAATAGAAGCACACATTATGAGCTCAGGATTCAAAGTAGTCATCGCAGCTTTTACAGCTGTTGTCATGAGAACAAAAAGGGATACAGTGAAGGAGAGAGAGAGGAGCTCTGAAAAGCTTCAGCAGTGAAACCAAAGAGTGACAGCGCGGTCTGCAGACATGCAGGAGATCAGAGTGATAGCAGTATCTCAGTCGGGTAAAAGTCATGCTGGTGACACAGCGGCGTGTTGTGTGCAGAACACAAACGGAAGCCAAAACAAGACGCGACTTGTCTCTTTCTCAGTCCAGCTGCTGATTCTCTCTTTGCATTTTTTTTTTTTCCCTCGCGTACAAAAAACACACTGATGATGTTTTTTGAACTGAATGCTGCTGGAAAGAAAATCTTCATCTTTCACTAAAAGAACTAAAGACGTGAAACTGCCCTCACACTTGCCTGCAGCTGCTCTGGAGGTCGGACAGTAGGAGGGACTGTGGCCAGTCTGAGCTGGAATCAGAAAAGTGGACAAACTAATATGAACAAAGAACTCAAATGATGTTTGTTTGTTTTTTTTGGTAGGCTCTCATTTCAGAGATTTACTACATGTAGGTCTGAATGATACTAAATGTAGAGTCCTGTCTTGATTATAAATGAAGAAGCTTCTTAACTTTGTTCTTGTTGCCAAAAAACACAGAGGCAACAAGATTGTAATAAAAAAGAAGCTAAGTGTTTCCCTTCTCTTGAGTGTTTCCTCTCTTGAGGGGGGAATGGAGATGTTTACTTAAGACATTTTCAGGTGTTATCAGTTTGACCTTTCTCCTGGTACTTCACCCTGTGAGTCTGCAGTCCAATATTTTGCTCAGAATAAAACCAAAGCTCAAAATCAACAGAAAAAAAAAGTCCTGTGAAAAGTCAACACCACTGTATTAAAGCCTGTGCAAAGTTATGTACAAGTTTTTTCTGGATGATTTTCCGCAGCCATAGCAACCCTGGCAGATTAGCTTCCCCTTCCTGTTTGTGTTGCATTTGTCTGTAAACAACATGTAGCAT
This sequence comes from Symphodus melops, assembly GCF_947650265.1. NCBI lineage: Eukaryota > Metazoa > Chordata > Actinopteri > Labriformes > Labridae > Symphodus > Symphodus melops. Next base: position 2,305,111 of record NC_136712.1, read on the forward strand.
ACGAGCACAAAGAGAGCAGTGGGCTGAGCGTTGTTTCCAGAAGAGCCTTTGCCCTTTTTTTTTTATTTAATTTTTTTATCCCAAGTTCTCGTTTTAAAAAACCTCCCACTCGCTCATGCATATTCATCATCTCCGCCTAATTACTATTCAGCCGGCGCCGTGCAGCTCCAGGTGCCGCCGATATTCTGGGGCCGCAGCGAGGGCGGAGAGCAGCATGGAGGAGACGACCTTATTTTAACACGGAGGGACGGGAGGGGGAGGGGGAGGGGGTCACATGATCATTTCTGCCGAGAAAACGCTAAGGGTCACATTCTGCTGATTTGAAGCATTTTTCACAATAAACAATCAGATCAATAAAATTAAAGGCCGATAAAAGTGAAAATGGGAATCATTCAAAGAACAAAGAGTGCATTGTTAAAGACCCTGCAAATCTATTTTCTTCATTATTTCTCTCCCAGCGATCGATCACATCATTGACAAGGCAAATTTATTTATGATATTATGATTCAAAGAGCTTCATAAAACGACATTATTAAAACTCCAAATATGTTAAAGTCAAAATAATTAAGATTACATTAACTGAAGTAAGGATATAAAGAGAATAAAAAGTTAGAGAGCAGAGTGATTAATTAAAATGGTTTAGTTCAAGGCAGCTGTAAACAGGTGAGTCGCTCTTCTAACTTGACTTGATCGTTTTAGGGAAACTTTATCACATGTTCCTGCCTTAAGACGATCTGTGTATCGAAGTGGAAGAGGACTGAGGGACGTCGCACGTTTCAGACTAAAGCTTCATGGATTATTTTAGTATCTCGTACAAACGTCTGTTGATTGTTGTGTCTCTGCGTGTTGACCATTCGGTGTTTTCTCCGTCACAGGCTCGGCTAACGGGAACAGATACTGCTGCTCCAAGATCTATGTGAACCACCGCTGCTTCTCAGGACCTTACCTCAACAAGGGACGCATCGCAGAGCTGCCGCAGGCCGTCGGCCCCGGAAAGTGCACGCTGGTCCTGAAAGAGGTGGGGACAGAGAAGAGCAGGTTTAATCAAAGAGTTCCTCACGTTCAAAGGGAGAGGAGGGGCGGCACAGATTGAGGGAGGGAGGGGGAGGGAGCGATGTGTGAACCACCTGCAGAGCCTCTGTTTTAATGTGAGGAGCTGTCAATCAAGCATGTTTACACACACACACACACACACAGCTCAGCAAAACAGCCTCTTAATGTCTCCAGAGACGGTTTATGTACGAGTGTGTCCACAAAATGTTAAAGATGTCCTTTCTGTTTCATTACTTCAGGTTTGAGCATTTTCTCTGCTTCTTCTGTCAATTCGATTTAGATTTTTTTGTTTTAGTTTTTTTTTTGTTAAATCTGTGCTCTGCTTCTGCCTCCAGCTGCTGAGCATGCTGATTAACGCCGCCTACAAGCCCGGACGCGTCCTGAAGGAGCTGCAGGAGCTGGAGGATCAGAGCTGGGACTGTCAGGAGGAGACCCTCAAAGCCAAGTGAGGAAACACAAAGAAGTGCAGACACCTTTATTTGGCTTTAAACTCACTTATTCATCCTGTTATTAACTTTCAAACGCACTCTATTAAGTCCATACAAACCTATATCACATAGTTGGAGACATTGTTTTGGAATTGGATTTTCCAGTGGCTTTTAAACCCGGTCACACATGAGAGCCTCTCTGTCCCTGCGAGTCCTTACTGCAGCCCCTCCATTGAATTTTTGATGTGATATTTTTTTTTTTTGCAGCAGCAGCAATGGTTTATTTGAGGTCCACATTTTCTTTCACTGCCAGCTGCACGCAGAGCCCAAATTATTCCACAGCTCCAGGCTGCATGCTCGGTGTTTTCTAATCAGAAATGTCCCCATTTATCCTGCTGCAGTGAGGAAGAATGGGCCAGTCAGGGGGATGCAGTGAGTCACCTGCACAGCCATCGCAGTCATGCATGAATGTTTGGAGAACTTAACAAAGAGTTACTCTTCATTTGCCGCTGCGTGTCGGGTCAGAGTCGGTGTGAGGAGAAGCTGCATCGAGGTTCAAATGACATTTACACATGCCGACATTAAGAAGCAGGTTTTTTGTTTGTTTTTTAAATATTTTTCGGGGGGGACAGTGGAGAGAGGGGAGGAATGACATGACGGGAATGGAGCCACAGGTCAGACTTGAACCCGGGCCGCCCGGAGGGACCTAACCGCTGAGCTTAATACAGAAAGCTTTCACAGAAACAGAAGCGATTCTAATACGACTATTTGGGCCCGCGAGGAAAAAACGTTTGGACCCCAGTGCGCTCGGCCATCTGAACTCAAATTTTTTAAAAGTTTAAATTGTATATTTATTTAAATTGTGTTTTTTTCCTTGACTAAATGGACTCTAAGAAATGTAAGATTCTAGTAGGAAATCTTCCTCAGACTTTTGCAGAACGTTTTCAGACCGAGTGTGAAGCAGACTCAGCACACTGCGGGTCAGCTCACCTTTCCCGACCTTCAACATTAAATGGAAGATTACAGATCTGATCCTCAACACGATCCCACCTGCTCTATTAAAACGGCCCATTTTCACATTGCTACTCTGCAGGTGATCATCGTTCACAGTCAAGTGCTGTGTGATAGATAGATGACACATCCTTTTAATTATGCATCGATCTGGTAAATAACAGTGGCTGCTTTCCTCTCTTCTCCTTTACATAGATATAAAGGGAAGACGTATCGCTCCACCATCCGGATCGTTCGCCTCGCAGACCAGATCTCGTCCTTCTGCCGCAGGGTGTGTTTGAAGCTGCAGTGCTGCCCGAACCTCTTCAGCCCCGTCCTCGTCCCCGATAAGTGCCCAGAGAACTGCTCCGTCCAGACCAAAACCAAATACAGTGAGTGTGTGTCATTAAACGCATCACTTCCTGCACCACAGCTATGAGGAGCAGACCAATCAAAGCTCTGCAGAGTGTGTAATTTTCTCTGATGACTAGGTGGACTCTGCTTCGGGATGCATTGTTTTTCCAACATGTGCTGTGCATCTGCAGCTTATTACTACGGCAAGAAGAGGAAGCTGTCCAAGCCGGCGGGTGGAGAGGAGGTGACGGAGGGGGAGCTGGCCAAGCCGGCGCGCCGCAGGAAGAAGAGGAAAGCCATCTTTGTGCAGAAGAAGAGACGCTCGTCCACTGTGGATTACACTCCTGCTGGCTCCCCGCAGGTTGGCCTGCTCGACACTGCGCACACTCTGTCTCTTCTTCCTCGTGTTCTTCGTCGTCCAGCTCGAGCAGACATTATCGTGTTGGTCTCAGCAGTTACAGGCTTTTTAATTTAGAACAAAAAGTCTTTGGAACGAGAAGGATGGGAGATCAGATGAAGCTTTTAGACTTTTATATGATCCAATAAAGTTGTTGTGAGTTGAACTGATTTAAGAAGCAGAAGTCACCTGCTTAAAATAGGTCACGCACTTCCAGCTAAACGACTTAAAATCTTTGTAAATGATCGATAATGGAGCCGTTACGTTTCCATCAGTGAATCCCTGCAGCCTGGAGTTTGGCTCAAAAATACTGAATCTTAAAAAAAGGATCACATCCCTCGAAATAAATCCACATCTAATGATTTATAATCATTTCATTCACTTTAGACTTAAACCATAGTTTTAGCCCAGCTCACATATCTCCTCCTCTGTGGGATTATAAATGTGTTAAAGGGACTGTTTGTCCGTTAAAGAAGATTCTCCAACTTGCCCAAAGTTCGGCCGATTAGTTATTTTTATTCAGTGTGTAAAACCTGGTCCGCGTCAGGTTGATGTTTTTAGAGCAGGTGAAAGCGGACTGTAACGCCCGATGAGCGCCTCACCTCTCTGACTCCAAGCTTTCCCTCTCCCTTCAGGACAGCGACGAAGGAGAGGAGGATGAGGAGATGGCGATGCAGTCGGGCAGTGAAGGCACCAGCTCGGAGCCTCGCGAGGACCAGACCGACGCCTCGTCGGTGGAGGTGACCAGCAGCCGGCCCCGCCGAGCCGCCACGCTGCGCAGAGCGTTCAGCGTCGGGAACACCACGAGCAGCCAGGAGGCTCCCGAGGGCCGCAGGAGGTCGACGCGCTCGCTGTCCACCTACAACCAGGACAACAAATATCAGCCGGCTACAGGTCAAGACGTGCAGGTACACACACACACACACACCGAGAGAACACACAGATAGGTTCAAGTTTAAGAGTCACCTTAAAGGTTTAGAAAGACGACCTGTTGGTCATTTGAAAGTGTTAGCATTAGCATGTCTAGCATTGGAAATGAACTTTGAACTTTTAGCACGTTTGGAGCTGCAAAGTTAAAATGAAGATGAACAGCCTGGGCAGATTAGTTTACACTTAAATCATTCATGTTTTTACAACCAAAAAAATGAACAGCAGGGTTACGCCTCAACTGAGAACGATAAATCCAACAGTGGATTAAATCAGTGTTGGGATTAAATGATTAAGGCAGACAGATGTTTGTGACAATGTCATTTACAGTGTGTGTGTTGGTGTGTGTGTGTGTGTGTGTGTGTGTCAGGCGGAGGAGGAGGAGGAGGGTCAGCTGGTTTTGGACAGAAATCCTTTGGAGTGGAGCGTAGACGAGGTCGTTGAGTTCATCAACTCTACTGACTGTGCTTCTCTGGCGAACATCTTCCAGGAACAGGTACACACACACACACACACACACACACACACACACACACACACACACCTACACACCCACCCACACACACACACACACACACACACACACACACACACACACACACACACACACACACACACACACACACACACACACACACACACACACACACACACACACACACACACACACACACACACACACACACACACACACACACACACACACACACACACACACACACACACACACACACACACACACACACACACACACACTGCACTTTTTCTACTTTTTTAAACTGAATTTCCTGAAAGCGTCTTCACTGTTTGTGTGTTGTGTGCAGGACATCGACGGCCAGGCGCTGCTCTTGCTCACTCTGCCCACCGTTCAGGAGTGCATGGACCTGAAGCTCGGCCCCGCCATCAAGCTCTGTCACCAGATAGAGCGCGTCAAGGTGGCCTTTTACAGACAGTACGCCAACTGATCGCAGAGCGGCACTGACGGCGCGCTTGGATTTACTAAATATGGTGGACGTGCGCGGACTGGGAACGGTTGGATTAGGCGCCTCCTGGTGGAACGTTTTGGAACATTTTTTTTTTTCAACTCGCAGAAAGAACTGTTATTTTTTTTGGAGCAGTTGCAGAAAGACCCGGGCGGAGTTAAAGGAGGGAAGGAGCTGTAGGATTCATTCCTGGATTATTGTCGGAGTAGAACGTGACACAGACTTCCCCGCTCTTGAACACTGGTTGAACAAAACGCATCGGAGTGGATCCACGCGCTCGTTCTGAGGACTTGTACCGGAGACATTTCTTGCTTTTTTTTTTTTTTTTTTTTTTTTCCTTTCTCATTTTATTTGTGACAGAGGAGCTTTATAGCATTTAAGTTAAAGATCATTTGTGACCTTGAAGAGTTTCCCCCTTTGTGTGCGATCTGATTGGTCCTGAAAAAATCTATTCACCAGTATTTAACCAACCAAGAAGTAATATATTTGGAATATTTATTGTTATCCTAATTTATGCGGAGGTGTCTATTTGAGTGAAGATAAATTGAAGTTGTATTAAGTTAAAATGAACCAATCAAACCCCGTAAACATTGAAGCGATCTCACAAACAGAAAGCAGGACGTGAGTTTATTTAGATTTCAGCTTCAGAGGTAAAAAGTCGTTGGGCTTTGACGCTCACGTCTCTTTGTTACGATCACACCAAACAATCATATAAGCTGTTCTGTGTCCATCTATGCAAATGCTCGGCAGATATTTTTGATAAGTAAGAAAATAAATTTCTATTGATTTGTATGTGTTTGTCTTGACGTTTCTTTGCAGTATTTGAGCTCATGGAAACTCTTATTCTAGGATTCTGGGTTTTTTTCACGCGTGTATATAAAGCAGGGAATCTTTGGGGTGTCTCCTCATGTCTTTGGATTCTTGAGTGTGGGCTCGTGCGTGTTGAAAGCGAGCAGAGAGACAGGGAGGCATTTCTGTCAGGACCTAAAGGCAATTTCAACCTAAATCTTAAAAAGTGTATCTGGAAAAAACCTGCCTTTAAACTTTAAAGGTGAGGTAGGCCCTTTTATCCAGATCCACTTTTTTAAGACTTTGGTTAAAATTTTATTTAGGTCCTGACAGAAATTAATAACTCAGGTTCTCTGAAAAAGAAGCGAAAAAAATCTGTCATCTGTCGCAGCTATAAACAAAAAAACCAACCGACCAATGTCGGCACTCGGTGCACGTTTTATAAACCAATCAAGCCTCTCGAGCCCATGCATGCACCAATGGCGGACCAATGGCGCTTAGTGCATGTAAGTGATGGGGGGGACTTTAAGGGAGCGGTCTGTAGAGGCTCAAATATGACCAACCCTGCGTTTAATCTGCATTTTTCTATTGAGGAGAGAAATAAAAACATTTTAACAGATAACAGATTTTAAATTGGTGTGAGATAGAAATAGAAGTTTGTGGAAATACTTCACAAAGATGTCACATGACACCCTCAAGAGTTTGAAAACACAAAGTGAGCGCGTCGTCTTTGTTCCTGGTAACATCCAGAGAGCTCCTCGTAGCTAAAAACAAACAACGAAGGAGATGAAGGAGAGCGAAGGGTTAATCTGGGCTCGCTCACACACGGTGAGATAAAGGAAGTCGGACGTGGTGAACAGCACAAACACAGTCATGTATTAAAGTCACAGCGTAAAAACGAATCACGCCTCTCTGCTACTTTTTTCGACTTATCAAACAGACGTTAGAGATTCTCATCGAGATCAGTCAGATGTGACAACGTGAGGGAGAAATAAGACAAAGAACGAGTCACATCTAAATTGTAGAATTTGAACATAATGCTCGATTCATCATCTTAAGATGATGTTCAGCTCGTTTTAGGATGTGCAGTTTTTATTAGAGGCGCACAGAACCGAGTTGATTTTGTTTTGATGGCGACGCGTCGGCATTAAAACAAAAAGACCCAAATCATTCGACGTGTAACGACTTCAGCGGCTTCACATATAAATATCACTCAATGTGTAAACGATGATAGGATGTCAAATCCTGTCAGTCACGACGCTTTATGAAATGACTTTCTTCTACTCTTAATCTGAAGGAGGGAAAAAAAAACCAGACAGCTCTGACAGACACTAATGTATTCCACAAAAACCCCAACGACAGTGTAATTACACGTGAAGAGCGACGCTGTTTTCACAAAACAAAATGTCACCCGGAGTAAAAATAGAAAGTGAAGCGTGTAAACAAAAGCTGCGATGTCTCTCTTTAACACACACAGACGTTCGCCTCCTCGCTCTAACAAAAACAAAAAAGTAAAGCTGACGACAGGTAAAGGTGTCGGTCGCTTTATCGAAGCGTTATTTGGGGAAGTCGCTTCGGCAGAAAATCGTTCTTTTATTTTACAATGTACACAAAATACAGGCGCCAGTGGCCTAGTGGGTAGTTCACACAGCCCATGTACAGAGGCTGTCGTCCCCGGTTCAAATCCGATCCGTGGTTCCTCTCTCGAATGTCAAAACTTATGTGACACCTCGTAAAGAATGAGGCTACTAGCCCAGCGGTTATTGCTGTACAACGCGGCAGCTGTGGGTTCGAATCCGCCCTCGCTTATGTGAATCCGCTGCATGTCGTCCCCCCACAGCTCTCTCTTCTCCCAACACTTTCTGTCTAACAAAGGCAAAAAAAGATCCAATAAAAAAAATAAAAAATGAGGCTGAAAAATGAACAACAATCTCCAAATCGAAGGATGAAAAGAAAAAGTGGCGAGGCCGTCACAGTCGGTTTTCTTTTTAGGAGCGACTGTGGAAAAATATGTTATGGTTGGAAGATTGAGAGACTCATGAAGCAGCAGCAGCAGCAGCAGCAGCATCATAATTCTGTGTGAGATGGTGATGGAGCCATTAGGACGGGTGTATTATGAGCAAAACATTTACTGGTGGCAAAATAAAAAGAAATGACCCCCTATGTGGCGGTGATAGCTGTTTCATGTAGCAACATAATTGGAGGTAATGCTGCGTTAGTCATGCATGCGACACACGGCCTGATCTGCTGATTCATTAGCACTCCTCTCTGTTCACCAGCAGCCAATAGAAATCCATAAAAGCACTGATTCACATTCAGAAGTGTCGTGCCTCACCAGCGCTCTGTACGGCTCCAGATGAATTAATTTAATAGCTTTTTCTGTCACACACACACACACAAACACACACACACACACACACACACACACACACAAACACACACAAACACACACACACGCACAGAAACTCCCCCAACTCAGACACTTTGTACTGAGTCAGTGTGAAAGCTACTACCTTATTCTGTTGCCTGGTAACCTCAAATCAAACGTTTGCTTTGCATGATTTTTCTCTACCCGTGTTTGTGTGCGACTCCAGACGAGGAGGAAACACACACACACACACACACACACACACACACACACACACACACACACACACACACACACACACACACACACACACACACACTCTGTTTAAAGAAAGGAAGAGGATGACGGATGTGATCGGGGTGAAAGTTCGATCATATTGACAGGAGGTGAAGGTGTGTTGTCAGTCATGTTGTCAGGCTGAACGATGAAAGCTCGTTTTACTTCAAAGAATCATTAAATAAAGAAACTGATTTTTATTTGAATATGAAACTATTTATGTTTCCCAAATTTGGCAAAATCTCAATTATTTCCTTTCAAATCTTCAAAATCAGGATGTCATGACAAGTTTTCTGTTTACTTTTTAACGTTCCTCCTCAGCTCCAGCTAAGACTGACTGAGGGGACAACAAAGGGTTAATATTTAACTGTCTCTCCGTTCAAAGGCAGCAAACAAAGACAGGAAACTCTGCTGAGATAATAAATTAAGTAGAACATCTGTCTAAATCTAAATGCTCGATCGTGGCATGGAGATTATCAACGTTTATCCAAAGACAGAAAACAACTTCTTCAGAAGTGCGTCATGTTTTTATTTCAGCTTCATGAAGAACAATAGATCGCTTTAGATTCATCACTGGAACATATTTGTTATCACTCTCTCCTCCTACATACTGAACCTCAGCTGAATGGAAAAGACTGGTGTCACACACACACACACTCTGAGGGGTTGTGTGGGTAGTGAGAGTCACTCTGGGTAATGTAGGAAAAGAATATGAAATATTGAGCGCTTCTATGAAAAGGCATCAGCGTCTTTAAAAAACAACGCATCTCTCCGTTTCTCTCCCAGTTCAGCATCGGATCGTTTTCTTGGAGCCGCTCAGCGAAGAGCTCGCAGGGCTCGGCTGTGGGTGATGGAGAGGACGGAGGTGGGAGGCGGAGGTTGAAGGAGAGGGAGGAGGACGAGTGAGGGGGAGGTGAGAGAGTGAAGGTCTGCTGGTTGGAAAATAAATGTTGACTGATAAACCCGGTCTGCAGAAGCTCAACGTGAAATGTGTTTTATGAAGAATGAGTCCCGACTTCTGCTGATGTCTTTAGAGAAAATAAAAACAGATTATATATGAAGTGTTTGTATGAGACTCAGCGATCCTCCCATGTTTTCTGATTTAAATACAACTACTCTTTCCTTTCCTTCCATTTGTGTTTTATCCTTTCAAAAGCCGCCTGTGTCGTAAATTAGCACACATGCTAAAAACACTCGAGTCAACACATCTGACCTGTCCAATGTGATTGTTATATCCACATTAAATACACTTAAAAAAATAAAAAACAAGTGCTTCATTTCTAATGCTCCAGGTGTGGACTTCTGTTTTTTTTGGTTTTTAAAAATGAATGCGCTTCAACAAACACGTTCCATTATGTTTTAAAATGCATTTCGACAACCTTTATTTATTTTTTCTTTCTTCACAGCTAACGCTCAGGAGCGAGGAGGCGGCGAGCGTTCACTTGAATATGATCAGAAAGTTTTCCGTCTCTGTAGATTATATGTTGGACTCTGTTTATCTGAATCACACGCTCTTTAATGCTCCTTTCAGACGCGCGGCCATTTTTATTTATTAATCTGCCAATTTGAAAGCTTCAGCCTCGTGACTGAATAATACCCTATTTAGATTCTGGTAAAGTAACATACAAGGGCTGACCCTTGAACAATGTGGTCACATTGAGAAGCTTTCACAGCTAACAAACAGCCGCTCCTTACACATCTTATTCTCTTCATGCTAACTGCAGCCATGAATAAATTAATGTCAAACTTTATGTGAGTACTTTGGGCCAATTTTTTAATTTTTTTTTTTTTTAAATATCAGACCATTTGCCTTACTAGATATCAAGTCACAATGAGGACGCTTCTTTGGACGTGTGAGTCGAGCTGCAGAAGGTCACGTGTGTGATTTACACCGAGCGGTACTTTAGAAGACGCACGCCGGAGAAGTGCGAGGGACCACGCGCCTCCTGAGTGGGCGAGAAGATGAACCTGGGTGGTTTTATTGGCAGAGGCTTTATCAGGACTGAGAACAGTGATGCTTTTAGAGTCTATTTTAGATCCACTGAGTGAAGAAGAGCCTGCGGCGACGTACGTGAGGACCTAAAAGCTTTTTGTTTTGTTGGTTTCATCACGTCCCGTTCACCAGTACAGTTTGGGATTTCTCATTAAACAGGTCACACTCGGGATTTCCCACTTCCCAGTTCAACTGGAACGCAGCAGTGTACGCACATCATGTCGATTCAGGGCAGTGCAAAAAAAAAAAAGAAGAAGATGATGACGGATCCGCTCAATTGTTTAAAAGCCACAAAAAAGTTTCATCAGAAAAATAAGAACAAATGATCAGAAGAAGAAAACACCTCTGATTGAAACGTTGAAGCTTCTTGTGACTTTGAGCAGGTGTGTGTGTGTGTGTGTGTGTGTGTGTGTGTGTGTGTGTGTGTGTGTTCATTCATCCTCATCTGTAAATCCACCAAAACGTCTGAGTGTCACAGAGATCATTCAGCTATATCACTAAAACAATGTCCTCTCACTCCATCTGTTTTTCAAGCTTCTTTTTTTTTTTTTTATTCTTATTGTGTTGCCATAGCAACACTAGTTTTACACCCCCACTCTTTTTTACATTACCACCTCTCCTAACTTAATCTGACCCCTTGAGCCCAGCTCTGTCACCTTCCTCCAAGTCAGAGCTGGCAGAATATATTAGAAATAAAAAGAACGACACTTTCACGTTTTTTCTTTTTTTTTTTTTTTTAAATGTGATTCAGCCGTAAAATGAAACAAAAAGAGGATCTGAATATTCAGCGACTTCAAATGGACTCTGGAGGGGAAATGCTCTAAATAACACTGAACACACAATTTAAAAAATAAAACACTGATTTCTGTTCAGCAACAAACTATCCAATCATATCGATCGACTAAAAACAATGTGTTCAATACAATCGATCACCTACAGGAGGATTTTTTTTTTATGATAATACTTTTTGAAAAATGAGGTCAAATATTCTTTCCAACAACATGGTGTGAACGTTTTTAAAATCTGTATCAGGGTCATGAAAAAAAGAAAAACTACATGGAAAAAAAAAACTGAGTGTGTGAGAGGACACAGCTGGGTGAAGGTAATTTCACCGTGTGTGTGTGTGTGTGTGTGTGTGTGTGTGTGTGTGTGTGTGTGTGTGTTTGTGTGTGTGAGAATGTGGGGGAAAGAGAAGAGTGGTATGGTTAACCAAAGACTGAGCTCTCTGTCTCTTTCACACACACACACACACACACACACACACACACATATATACACACACACACACAAACCATCACTTGCATTGCACTGCAGGCTTGAAATCTAGGTCAACACACACACACACACACACACACACACAGTTCAGGCTTGGCAAAAAGAGAGAGAGAGAACAATCAGAAGTGATGAAGATGAGGCTCGATCTGTCAGCTCACTACAGAATGACTTCAGACCCTTACAGCAGAAATCCTCCCTCTCCACAAACACACACTGGAAGATGTCATCTTTGTTTGGCTGCTCGCTGCCGCTCGCTCCTTGTTGTTTCGATGAGGCGTCGCTCTGTTCTTTTCTGTTGTAGCCTCTCCACGTGCCGTGTTTCAACACTGTTAAAGTGTGAACTTGTTGCAGTCAGCACAAGGATGAGAGAGTGTGTGTGTGTGCGTGTGTGTGTGTGTGTGTGTGCGCGCAGGCAAAACAATGAAAACATCACTGTTGTAATTTTCACTTGTGTTATTCAAGAAATGATCAAAATGAAATCATGAAAGGCAGATGACAGGATTTTGTCTTAAATATTTTGTTCTTGAACGACATGTTGGGAGAACGTCGGGCGCCTGAGGCCTCGTGGTTGGTTCAACCTGGAGGTCAGAATCCTCCAAGCGGGCGGACTGGGTTCAAGTCCGATGTGAGGCTCGTGTGCAGGTTTCCTCATCACACCGGCTGCAGGTTTGACTCCCGGCCATGACACTGATTGGTTGCGGCTCTCTCGCCAAACATTTCCCGTCTCCCTCAAGCTGATTTAAAAAAGCTTTAAAAACTAGAATGAATAAGTGACAAACATCCTGCTGATCCAAAGACAAATAAACACCCGTACAGAAGACACAGTCTAAACTGCTCAGACATTCATTCAGCTCGGGTCTGTTGTCATATCTCTAAAATGTATTTGATCATTGATTCATTGAAACTACAACCAGTTCTTTTAAACCTTTTCATTTAGGACGAGTGGAAACAGGCCGGTACAGTGAAATATATTTTTGTTCCTGCTTCTGATTTGTAACATATTAAGCTGCAGTCCTGGTGATAACTTGAGCATTCACATTTAAATCTCAACACTCGTCAGAAGAAGAACTTCTTAACTTGAGACGATCCAGGAAGCAAAGACACGCTCATCAAGCCTCTTATTTTGGGCTGTTTTGAAGCAGGTTGTGAAAAAAAAATGCATAATTTAGTAGCTGCAATGGAAATCAGTCCATTTGGCCTGTATCCACAGGAAGAAAAAAAACAAACAAACATACCAATAACAGTGTAAAGACACTAAGTTCTCCGCCCAGCTGCAGCAGCAGCGTGTTAAACACAGCTCGACTCGTTTCCCCTCCTGCAGGCCGAGTCCAAACTCGTCCTCGTCCGTCCCCGCCGGGACTAATCTGTCTTCATTTCTAATGAATTGCACTGAGAGATACTTGTATCCCCTTTGCTTCAACAGATCGCAATCTGAATCCAGCAAGGCATGTCTCATAAATTATGCGCTGCCTGAGCTTTTGATAAGCTAATAGACGTCTGAGTGGAGGCAAATTGATGCCGTGCTCATGTGACTCAGACGCACAGACACGTTTCACCATTGATTAATGTTTAGCGGGGGCTGAACGGTGGCCTATCGTGAACATCACACCTCTGTTTATACGACGGAGCACTTTCCTCTCTATTGTTCATTATTCATCAGTCCGCCTGTGGGACTCCCTCCCATCTGCTGCGGCTCCATTTCCATACGCTTGGCTCGGCCGAGCGAGGCATACATCTGATATGTGGAGAGAGAGAGGGAGAGGGTAAAAATTCATCTCTTTTTGCCTCCCTTCATCTCTCTTTCAAAAGGTAATGCCTTGGTTGATGCTATCGTTTGGGGAACGGATGAAAATGATAAAAGTGGAGATAAATTGCAGCTTTGAAGAGCGACAGCGGAGGACTGGGACACAACAGGGCTGGTGTGGGAAGAAAGAAGAGCGAGTTCTGAGTTCTGCGGGTGGGCGGCAGCGAAGGGAATTTAAAAAAAAGAAAGAAAGAAAGAAATGTATAATCAGGAGTTGGCCAAGCAGTGTGCCTACGTGGAAATCACATTGAATATTTTGACACAGGAAATGCTAAAAAAAGACCAACAGAAGGTTGTTGTTTTTCTTTTTTTAAAGTTATGTTGGTTCTTTGTGCACTGACACCTTCATGCTGGCTGAAGCAGGTACGAGGTGAATGTTGGCAAAGTTGAATTAATCAAACAATGGAGGAGAGGTCAGTGTTTTAAACTATTAGAGGTTAAAAAAACCAAAAAAAAACAGGCGTACACATTGTGATGAAATGCTGAGTGAGGACGGGACAGTAAACTTCACAGAGAGCAGTTAAAGAGTCAAAATGATACGAGAAGCTGAGCTGGCTGTAAGACACCTTCCCCTGTCTGTCATGTTCCCAAGGTTACAGAAAGCAAACTAAAAAAAACCATGATATTACTAGAAAGAGAAAATCTCCACTGATGTGAAGAAAGTTTCTTCCTGAAAGTCGACTTTTTTAATCCTTCTTTATGTCACGCTGACATTCAGCTCCACACGATGAATCGCACTCGGCCCTCTGGGTACGAGGAGACGAGGCTGAGCGGGTGGAGAGCCTCAGGCTGCTGGGGGTTTACGTCTGACCCCACCTGGTCTAAAAACATCTCCTACCAGGAGGGGGGAGGCCCAGCAGAGACTTCACTTCCTCAGGAAGCCGAGACAAGCTCACCTCCCACAACCTCCTGCTGACAAACTTCCACCAGCAGAGGACGGGACCGGACCCTCAGCGACGTACCCACCCACCGGCTCCAAAGAACGCCCAGCTGCGTTTTTAAAGACCCCACCCCAACCTGGACATGGTCTCTTCTCCCCCCTCCTCTCTGGAGGGAGATACAGGACAATCAAAAGACTGACAAACTGTTTGTTTCCACAGGCAGTAAAATGCACGTTACCACGGTTACTCACTGTCCCTCAGTGTTGCTTTTTGCTGTGCTACTCTTAGATTAATGTTCAGTGTTTTTTTTAATTATTTAACAAAGTGTCTTAATTTTATATTTTTATTTTGAGGCTTTTTCCGCCTTTACTTTAGAGAGAGAGAGAGAGAGAGAGAGAGAGAGAGAGAGAGAGAGAGAGTGAGAGAGAGAGCGAGCACAGGAAAGCAGCCACAGGTCGGATTCAAACCCTATCTGTTGACAAGGACATAAGCCTCTGTACATGGGGTGTGCGAACTAACCGCTAGGCCACCGGAGCCTGAAATAACATTTGCTATGAGTTGGAGCTACACAAATAAAGATTTCTCAGACAAGCTGAGAAGCTGATATTTGATGCAGTTTTTCTAAAACAGAATATTTAATTCTGGTCCTGATACTTCTTTGTAGGAGTGCTTCGTAAAAAGTTATGGATGCCTCTCAAACGCATCTTCTTCACCCCCCCCCCCCCCCTCCCCCTCCCCCCCACCAGTTGTCCTGTAACAAACTGTACCACAAACAGCAGAGACTCACCAGATGTTTAACGCAAGACATTGCAATTTTCATGCTCTATTTGTGTGCACAGATGTGCAGGCAGGCCGTGGACTCTGTGAGTATGTGTGAGATAGTGCCTTTATTTGTCCATTTTTTTTCTACATGTAAAATTTGAAATAAAAATAACTAAATCACATGGCACATCTTTTTCTTTTTTAAGTTCAGGTTTGTGTTTGGTTTTTTTTACTCTGAAAGAGCTGACTCATTTCCTGTTTTGTTTGCAAATGCAAGTCACAGTTTGCACAGTTTTTTTTCCCCCCACAGCATGTGAACACGGAGAGGTGTGTGTGTGTGCATGTGTGTACTGCAGTCAGGTAAAAGGTGCATGTTGGGGTTTTCTCTGTGCAAACACTCGCTGCTCAGCTCATGATAATCTGTGTGCTGGTATGTAATATGAGTGTGTAAAGATGATGGGGGGTCGTGTGTAAAAACATGGATGTGTGCTGGAGGAGGAGGAGAAGTAAGGGCGAGGGGGGGGGGGTTTCCTTTGGATTGTTACAGCAGCTGGTTGGCTGCTGGGCTGGTTTCCATGGCAACGTGTGGTTAGAGGGAGAGAGAATAAAAAGAAGAGTACAGGCTCTGTCCCTGAGTCCCGTATTGATGCTGATTGTAAAAGAAAAAGATGTCTTTGTGCGTCAGTCGTTCAGCCTCCTCCTAACTCAAACTGAGATTTATCTGTCTCTTTAAAAAAAATAACTAACATCTAAAAAAACATATCTAAATATGAGTTTTATTAATAGACGCTGCAGACTTTCATTGTCATCTAAATCCCCCCCCCACCCCCCCACACAGTGAAAAGCATATTTAAATTCATTCTCTCCACATAAAAAGGAACCTGATTAGAGAAAATTAAAAAAAAAAAAAAAAAAAAGGCTTTTGTGGATTTGCTGCTGCCCGTGCTCAGCTCTCTGCGGGAGGATTAATTTAGAGTAATACACAGGGAAACCCACGTAGGGACTCGCGTGGTTCAGCTCTCTAAAATAGTTCAGTGTGTTTGAAAAACCACCTACAAACAAGGAGCTCTGCGAAGGGATCGATAGCAAGCAAGCTTCTAGTTTACGAGCTGCTTCTTCCCAAAACATGAATTTAAAACAATTCTGCAGACAAGAACAATATTTGTATATGGAGATACTCTCCTGTTCTGTGCCGCAGATGGGAATATCTCCCGAGTGAAACCCGGCTGTAAGCCTAAGGCTACAGAAGAGGACGGGTTAGACGGGACTTCATGGTGCAGCAGAGAACATTAGATGCAGTGATGAGGATTTGAGGACATTGGAGGAGAGTGGAGGATGGAAAAATGAAATTCACAGCAGCTGAGAACACAGCACAAGTTAAACACCGCAGTCAAAAGGCGATAAGACCAACAGTGGACATAATGGAGGAGACGCCATCCTCCCTGTAGAAAGTCTCTGTGCTATTAAACGACTACTTTCAGGTGGAAAAGTTACATATCGTTGCTGTGAGTTCAGCTGACACAGTGCAGATAAGTGCAGCGTGCATCATATTAGAAAATGAAGGAGAGGTCAGTAAAGGTCAGTGTGATCTACAGCGGGAGAGTTTGCCATTTTTGACCGTCACCATCGTGGTGATTTGGAGCCATTGATGACCATATTTGGAGAGGAGGGCACGACGCTGTGAGGAAATGCTCGTCCATTAGTCGCGTCTTATTTTACTGGAAGTGGGACCACAAAGTGAAAAAGGAAACTCTGTGCTGATTCAAAGAGGATTAGAAACGAGTCATTGAAAGCAAAACATTTCCAACTAAAATGTTCACTGATGTCATGAATTTCGTTTTTAAAAAAGTCGGGTCATTTTCATATCGAATGCTTTCAAAGCTGCCCCCTTTTCTCGCCCCCTGCTGGCCACGAGACAGAACACATGTGTAAATCATTTAGTACAGCCTTCACTTCTCAAACACCACAGCCAACTTCCACTTGTTATATTTAGTCTGTGAAGTGTTCAAGGAAGGGGGGGGGGTCGATATCAGGTGTATTTATAATTATCTTTAATTGATTTATTGTGATGAATGCTGAACTGTTAAAGGACGACAAAGTGTGACATCATCACCACTACACTTCCTTTCATGCCTCTCACATAATAAATCAGGCTTCAGTACAAGAAGTAACAAACATGATGGATTCACGTCCCGGAGTAAAAGAGGAGTGTGGGAGTCTGCCACTGTGCTCGCCGGATCCAATCTCTTGATTTGTGATTGGCTGTCGGCGCACACTGCTCTTCCTGCTTTTGATTAGGAGGGCTGGGTGGATAAAAACATGATGGATGGAGGGATATGTGGACGAATGAATTCTGAGAAAACTAAATCTGTGCCCGAAATGGTTCTCAAACATAATGACGGTAAGTCATAAAGAGAGAATAAATGATGTAAAATATTAGTTTTATTTTGAACTACATTTCAATCTGTAACATTTAATCTTCATCAGCTCAAGTTATTACTTGTTTTCCTGGTATTACTCTTGGCCTCACCGAACATAATCCATCTGAAAGTATTATTGCCTGCTGCACACATACAGACCATTACATGAACACTGGCACCGCCTGGTGGACAAATAAGATAAAAGAATATTAAATGAGATGTATAAAATATCTGTTTTTGTTTCTTTTCCTGCAGTTTATTTTGAAATCCAAACATCCTGTTTTCTAAATGTGGAGTCTTTGTCTTCAGACTGTGGCAGAAGACGCTCTCATCTTTCTTGTTGCAAGGTGCATGAACGCATTTATTTCCTTTCCTGACATAAAGTGAGTATTATTTAACTAACTTTAATATGATATACCGACACACATGTGTTGATGAAAAAGATTAAAATACACTTTAAGGTTGGCAGATAGTTTGCAGCATGCTAATTCAAAAGTTGTATAAAAAGAATCGAGGCCACTCTGCCC
The DNA here is from genome assembly GCF_947650265.1 of Symphodus melops. NCBI lineage: Eukaryota > Metazoa > Chordata > Actinopteri > Labriformes > Labridae > Symphodus > Symphodus melops. The sequence goes on from NC_136712.1 coordinate 2,323,338, forward strand.
TTTTTAAAAAAAAATCCTGGAAATTAACATGATAAACATGATGCACAGCAGTTTAAATACTTTGTCCATCAATTTCTCGGTATAATATCGATTAAAGTCAATTGTTTCATTTCTGGCGGCTGCACCTTGGAATTATTATTATTATTTTTTTTAGAAATAAGATTTGTCTTGTATAGTCAGGCTGCACCATAACACAATTGGGATATCATTTCTTTCTGTCTTTCTGACGGCTACATTATTTTTAAAGTTTACTTGTTTTTAATATCGGTTTTTTTCCCTTCTTTTTAAAACAAGAACTGTACAAAAAAAATAAATCACAAATCCTTTCATTTAGTTTAACTCATCTCAGCTCACTGAATTCATCCCGAGTTTCTCTTCTCTGTTTGAAGTTCCACTGTGTGTGTGTGTGTGTGTGTGTGTGTGTGTGTGTGTGTGTGTGTGTGTGTGTATATATAAATTTATGATGTGTTCAATGTCTGCTCGGAAATTTCAACATCGCAGGTAAAAGTTCCTTTTTCCACAAAAATATTGACCCTCACAGGCAACTACATTTTTTCATTTATTTATTTTAAATTAAATGATGCACAGATGTAGCATGAATACCACTTAATTTCCTTCTAATTTAATCATAATTGTTAAATGTGTAATTTACTAAACACATGTGGTGTGTCTTTATATGTGCTCTTTATCGCTGAATTCATAATGAAAATAAACAAACTAATCAACCATTAAAGTAAAGCTCTTTCTGTGTTTCTGTTTGATTTTAACACCACATCGAAAAACTTTCAGGCAGGTAGTTGTGTTTAGATCGACGGTCTTTGAACGCATCACCGTCTCACGGTTAAAACGCAGCGTCCCCGCTCCCTCCGGTCTGTCAGAGACCAGCTCGGATGGAGACCAGCCTGTGTGTCCCTCGGATCCTGAACTTCAGTGCTCTCTTAAAGGTTTGTCTCTACAACTTTGTGATATTTTCACCCTTTCCTCCAAAGTTTTAAATTTATATGAAGAAACTCTCTCTGCGTTTTGACCGCATTAAGTTTCTATCACGCGGGCACGCTCACAACATAAACGGGGGTGTGTGTTAGACATTGAACATAATGGTTCATGAGAGGCTTGATGGTTTCTATTTATTGCTCTCCTTTGTTTTGAAAGCATAAGTAGTAGCGTGTTGTTGTTGTTAGCCTGTTTGGCTGCATTGTAAAGTTATGACTGAGCTGCATTCTGTGTTTGTAAAATGAAATTAGAAAAGCTTCAGCTTAAAGTGCACACACATACAAACATCTTGCATTAAATAAAGATGTGCAGTGTAAATGTATAAAGTATTTACTGCACATGTATCTGCACAGTGCATGTGTGTTATATGCAACAGTACATGCTCTATAACAGCTGATGTTTAATCCAGAGTGAGACTTCCCTACACTTCTCTGTGATATCTGCACAGTGACTCGAGCTGTCAAAGTGACAGTGCATTGCCATATCATCCTCTTTTATAAAGAGAAGTAGAATCCACCTGTAGCTTTTGAACACAAGAGAAGTACAGCAGAGCGTGTTCACGTGTGCTTCTACATTATATTGAGTTACCTTCCAGTCCTGTGATAAAGACAGAACACGTTTGTAGCATCCTCTTTGGTTTAAAGGAAACTAAAGCCTCCTGTACCTGCTTTTAATTGTGACAAAGAGCAGAACTTAGGCGTGCACAGTGAATGTTAAACAGCACACCTGAGTCACTTTGCAGCGCAGATGAAACTTAATGCAAACACACGCGCGTGCATGTTTCGAGGGAAGAGACTTCGCTCACAGCAGTCGTGGATTATTTTCAGAGGATCAAAAATGATAAATTAGGTCTTCTGTCTGTTGATTCAGGGTTAGCTTGTAGTCTTACAGCAAGCTAATCCATTGATGTAAACTGTCATGGGTCACACATCCTTCATCAAGTGATCACTTCAGGGACCCTCAGCAGCTTTGGTTAAAGGCTTCTGTCACACACATGGGCCTCCTGTCAAAAACAACAAAGATCCCCCACCCGCCCCTCTGTCTTCATGCTGCTTCAAAAAGCTTCAGCACGCGCACGCACGCACGCACGCACGCACGCACGCACGCACGCACGCACGCACACACGCACACACACACACACGCACACACACGCACACACACGCACACACACACGCGGCTTTGATGTCGCTGGGCACAGAGGGTCAGGTGGGAGGTTCAATCAACTTTAACCTTCCTCTTTAAAGATTCACAAAGGTCTGATGTTGGCACACGGGCACTTGACCTTCCCTGTGACTCCCCGTGTGTTGGAGGATGGGTGGGGGTGGCGTTTGAGCGCCCATGGGTGCTGTTTATGAAGTCACCTCAGATAGCACCGTGATGCCTGCACACATAAAAAGTGTGACACCATAACATATACTGTGAGGGCTGACATGTTGACAAGAACACACGTCTTGAGTTTACGTCCTCATGTGTGGAAAAGCACACACGTCTCCGTCAGCTGCTGATTCACAGCCGCTAATCCGCTGATTTTTTTTTTTTTTTTTTTTTGTCAAAAGTGCTTCTCAAAGGTTTAACGGTGGAAAGTTCAGCCGCTTGTTTCAACAATGACCCCCGTGTTTTCTGCGTTTGAAATCCTCTTACGCTCCAGAGTCGTTGCGTCACCAGAAAGAAAGACGGCATAGACGGAGGACTTCCACAAAGACGTCACAAGCTTCAAACTTTACATCACACGAGCTGTTGAGCAAACCATCCATGTAACTACGTGACTCTGTGTCATGTCAAATGGCGCAAGTTCATCCTAAGTGCAACAGCAGATGATAAAAGCAGCTTCAGACATGTCACATGTGCGTGAATGAGGAATACAAACAGTCTAAGATTTGATCTGGTCACCACGTCAAACCAAAGAATGCTGCCTCTTTCCCTCCCACTCGCTGCAATGTACGCCTGATTTTGTGCTTTATAACTTGGGTTGAGTGGGCATGAGTGAATAACGCTTCATGGCACAGCATCTGGCCAAGAGTCTTGAAGACAAACTCCTCCTGTTGCCATTCTTAAATCATGGCAGAGGAGGAGAGACAAAAGAGAGGGAGGGCTGAGTAAGCAAAAACAAACCAAAAAAAACAAGAACGTGACAAACAAATATGAGCCTGTGGGGGCAGTAAACAGTTTTTGCAATTTGTTGTTCTGAAGTTATTCAAGATTTAATTAAATCAATTTATCTTTTTCACCTTTTTAACCCCCCCCCCAAGGTCAAAATGAAACATCTGTGTTTCTGAGCTTTGGTCCAAATATAACAGCAGAGGTAGAAACCAGCTCTCTCAGAACGCTCCGTTTTGGTGTGTGTGTCTCTTTAAATACAATGACCCCGCCCCCTGAGTTTCCCCAGTGGACATCACTCCTCTGTAGAGACGATAAAAATGGCGGACCTGCGCAAAAGTTTTGCTCTAGGCTGGAGGTGGAGTCCATGGGAGGCGATACCAGGGGGGCGGATTTTCTTACCAAAAATTTGACTTGTGATGTCACAAACTTAGAACAATTTAAACTGTTAAACTATGAAACTATCTAAACTCTGTTTAGTAAGATATAAGCAGACCACAAACAAAGGACTGGATGGATTTATTTCAAATTTTCTAGTTCGATACACACCAAACAAATG